>NC_053154.1:321355570-321455570 GCF_016835505.1 Polypterus senegalus
CGAGTACACTTTTTTATTAACACAACTAGGGCAGATTATTGTCACACTGTAGTTTAAGGTCACTTCAATTGGGGGAAGACAGGTACTTATTGTAACGGTGCAGTTTAAGGTTACTATCGCTGATGGCAGGAAGGAGATTACTGTAACAACAGAGTTTAAGGTCACTGCCACCAGGGACAGGCAGGTGCTTACTGTCACACTACCACTGGGGGCAGGTAGGTGCTTGAATATGTATTTGGCCAAATGGCCTGCTCTTGTCAAAAATGTTCCAAAGTACCATACAGTGATACTGCAGTTTAATAAACCATGACTGGGGCAGCAAGTATTTTCATATCAATACCACTGGTAGCACCTGTTTAGTTTCATGTAATAAGGTCTTGTGACAAGGCAGCTATCTGCCATGCAGTTTTAACTTTCCAGAATGAATTGCAGAGCAGCCATTTATGGTGGATACTGGACAAATGAGACAGCACTAGTGCCCTCATTTCATCTTGGTTAAGGGGCTGTGTGCAGCAGATAAAATGATATAAAGCACTACATTTATTGATATAGACAGGGTTTCTTCTTTCGATCGATACAGAGAAGACTGGCAATCACCTGCAGTGTGACATTGGAATGCCTGTGGGAAGGAAATTCCATTTTCTGTAGCACTGCAGTTTTGCCATCACCACCACTGGGGAAGGGCAGCCAACTCACCTCCACTGGTGCTTAACGTGTGGCTACTGTTACGTCACAAACAGGCAGGGCACCTACTGCAATTTTGCAGTTTCATAAGAACATATGAAATTGGACAAATGAGATGAGACCACTCGGTCCATCAAGCCCATTTGTTCAGATAACAGATAAGCCATCCCAATATTTCATCCAGATTCTTCTTAAAAGTTGTCAAGGTTTCTTCTTCAGCTGCTTGTCGCAGAAGTTTGTTTCAGAGTCCCAGAGTTATAGGACCATTGGTTTAATGTTTGGAGTGTCTAGCTCAGCTCATAAGCAACTAGGGCAGGGCAGTACTTATCATAGTGCTGCAGTTTGACAGAACCATCGCAAGGGTTTGGCAAGTTCCTATTCTAGTTCTGTACTTTCCTTTCATTACCACTAGGGGCAGAGAGGTACTTAATGTGCCACAACAGTCACACATCATAAGTGCCTCAAGCAGAGCAACTGCACATTATAAAGAGGAATTTAAAATACAACCCCCATCCTCAACTGGAAGCAGGTAACTCCTTATTGTGCGGTCACACTCTTATGTTAACACCACTGGCATTAAGTCAGCAGCTTAATTTGATTTTATGGTAACATGTGATAAATACACTGGATAGGGCAAACACTTACCGTAATGTTGCAGTTACAAAGAATCATCACTAGGGGCAGGCCATTTCTTGTTGCGAAGGTACACATTGCATATCAACACCACTTGGAGAGAGCAAGTGTTAACTGTGGTGATGCAGTTTCAAGATACGACCACTGGAGGCAGGCAGATACTTAACATGCTGGCACAGTTACATAAATTGGTGTGACATTTGCCTAAGGTGCTTGTGATGTGTAAGCGAACTTCATACAGTAATGCTACAAAGATCCACCACTTGGGTCAGGTTACTTCTTATTGTGCTCATCAACGCTTTTATGTCAGTATCATTGAGGGAAGGAAGTGGCTTAATTTAATTTGGAACTACAATAACATGTGACTTGATCGATCGATCGATAGATAGTGAAAGGCACTATATAATAAATAGACAGACAGACAGATACTATATGACAGACAGACAGACAGATAGATAGAGATAGATAGATAAAGCTTTTATTGGTCTCCAGGTTGAAATATGATTTTTTACAGAGGCTCTTTAAATAAATAAATGCATAAAAAGGTAGATAAGTACAGTAAGAAATTAAATAAATTTGCTCACACACTTCGGTCTGAACAATGACTAAAATTAAAAAGACTTGAAGTGCTTTTCCACTGATAGAAATTTTTAGAAACTCTTCAACGTTTGTAACATTCCCAATGCAGGAACTCAGCCCATTTGTAGTTCCTGGTACTTTATTTTTTGTTTTTAGCTCCTACTCCAGGGTTATGTACTTTTTGTTCAACCAGAAACTATCTCGGGTGGAGCTGGGGTGATGAATTGTGCTGATTGGTTGTACACAAGCACAGGCTTACAAATCTGTTAATAGGTTTGGACTTTGGTGTTTTATCGGTGAAGATGGAGCACCGCACTTTGCACCTCATCGCTCTTCATAGTTGCCTTCCTGGCACGCCATGTCATGAACCACATCGAAGCAATAATCTCCCTTGTGAAGACATGATTGCTTCTAAACAATAAAGATGATTCGAGTTTTGCTTTCAGGAATTATTTTATCCATTTCCAGGGATGGCCAAGTCAGGATCAATCATGGACTATTATTAAGCCAAGAAATTCGCGCACAAGCTCGGCAAGCCATAAACAAAAAGACTTTTGGAGCACAAACCCCCTTAAATATCTCTCCCTATAAAATAGTGCAATTTTGGGTGAAGTGTGGGATGAAAAGCATCAATTAACATAGCATAATATCATCAAACTTCCTTAATTTAATTCAGGGCCATGGGGGGCCGAAACTTATTCTGGAATGCACTGGGACTAAGCAGGAAACAGCGGAGGATGGGCTGCCAGTTTATCGGAGGGCTAACTCACACAGACCTGGTAAATGAGGGATCACCAGTTAACATAACCTGCATGTCACTGGGGATCTGGAGGAAACAGACAAAGCAGAAACATACAAACTGAAGAGCACTATATAAAGAAGCTAAATTTATTTGGCTAAGGCATAAAGCACCTATCAGGGTGAACAGCTTGACAGGTTGCCAAACATGTTGTATTTTTGGAGAAAATTCAATCTTCCTCCGCTTTACTTTAATTATTTTCGCTAACTAGAGACAAAGGGTTCAGAAGACAAGTCGCTGTAGCATTTAAAATAAAATAACAAGCAAAGCAGCACAGGGTAAAAGCACAAATGCAAAATTGTTCTGCAATTACATAAAACACTGCGACATGGAGTGAAGTGCAATTAGTGAGCGAGCCAGGGAGCTGAAGACGTGCCAACCGCCTTTCTCCCTCACTTTGTCTTGTCCCCTCAGGCTGTTGGCTCATTAGGTGTCATCTAGCACATCTCACAGCAGTGCAGGTGCCATTGAGAGCTTCACTCCTTGCAGGAAGGAGACAATTCAGCACAACATGACTGAGAAGACAGCAACAGGTCATCAGTTACTGCTGCTTTATCCTATATAGTGCCTCTCACTGGGAACTGCATGGGCAGGAGAGCCTCAGCGTGACAAGCAGTGCACAGGGGCTATTCTAGTGACTAAAATGAGTAAATCTCAACACGTGGTTTGAGGATCTCACATTGTCAATTTGGTTGTAAGTGCGGGAACGTGAAATCAAGAGAGGGAGCGCCGGTAGACGTTAACAAACGCGCTGAAAATACAGGTAGGGCAAGAGATAGAATTATAAAAAATATTTGCTATTACCTATCTTCAACAGGTACCATGCCTAGTAAATGACCTTATGGCTTTAAGCAGAGCTGCTTGAACTATGGATTACAGCTGAAACTGGGTCACAGTTGTGTTTGTGATGGAACAACACACAATTATTTAGTGACGCCGTCTGTTCCGATAGCCTGTATCAATGTCTCCTGCTGCAACACTCCGCCACTAGAGATGTGTGAACTCAGGGATGATGGCATGCATACGAGTTATCACAAGGATAATGGTAATGGAGTTAAACGAGGACAGGATCTGCCAAGTCTACCTGCAGGAATAGGTTTAGAAAAAACAAACAACAAATACTTTTCAAACAATCTGATCAACTTCGGGGGCCCTGTGACCCACATTAATCTGTGCAGTAGTTCATTCCTGCTGACAGGGTTACATGCTAAATGCAGTTTTATGTGGCTACTAACTTATCAGGTGTTCCCATTACAGCATAAATCTGTAACAGAGGTGCAAAGAAATTTTGCATTATGTTTATTACTCTTCTGTTTTAAAAAGGTTAAATAATCTATTGTTTTTATGAAGGGCATATTTTCTGCACCATTGAGAATTGTGAGACCACCAGAAAGTATCACAAGGTTACTCAAATCTTTCATTATTTTGACACCTGTATGAAACCGAAAAAAACGAGGACAAATCTGTTGATGCAGTGATTCACTTTTTATGCAGTATTAAGCAAGTGCATCAGTGGATCATTGCCTGGGTTCTTCAAAGGTATGTTACTTCCACCCAAGGTCAAGAGGGGATGCTGGCACTTACCTTATCCTCAGTTTTTCCATCCACATTGCTGAGAAGAGACCCAATGAGGGCAACTGACTCCGCTCCTTCTGGTCCTGCTGCTGCATATCCCAGAAGGAGGCATCACTCGTAATGAGAACATACAGTGCATCCGGATAGTATTCACAGCACATCACCGTTTCCACATTTTGTTATGTTACAGCCTTATTCCAAAATAGATTAAATTCATTTTTTTCCTCAGAATTCTATCCACAACACCCCATAATGACAACGTGAAAAAAGTTTACTTGAGGTTTTTGCAAATTTATTAAAAATAAAAAAAAAACTGAGAAAAATCACATGTACATAAGTATTCACAGCCTTTGCTCAATACTTTGTCGATGCACCTTTGGCAGCAATTACAGCCTCAAGTCTTTTTGAATATGATGCCACAAGCTTGGCCCACCTATCCTTGGCAGGTTTTGCCCATTCCTCTTTGCAGCACCTCTCAAGCTCCATCAGGCTGGATGGTAAGCGTCGGTGCACAGCCATTTTAAGATCTCTCCAGAGATGTTCAATCGGATTCAAGTCTGGGCTCTGGCTGGGCCACTCAAGGACATTCACAGAGTTGTCCTGAAGCCACTCCTTTGATATCTTGGCTGTGTGCTTAGGGTCGTTGTCCTGCTGAAAGTTGAACCGTCGCCCCAGTCTGAGGTCAAGAGCGCTCTGGAGCAGGTTTTCATCCAGGATGTCTCTTTACACTGCTGCAGTCACCCTTTATCCTGACTAGTCTCCCAGTTCCTGCCGCTGAAAAACATCCCCACAGCATGATGCTGCCACCACCATGCTTCACTGTAAGGATGGTATTGGCCTGGTGATGAGTGGTGCCTGGTTTCCTTCAAACGTGACGCCTGGCATTCACACCAAAGAGTTCAATCTTTGTCTCATCAGACCAGAGCATTTTGTTTCTCAAAAACAACTTTTGGCAAACTTCAGGCGGGCTGCCATGTGCGTTTTACTAAGGAGTGGCTTTTGTCTGGCCACTCTACCATACAGGCCTGATTGGTGAATTGCTGCAGAGATGGTTGTCCTTCTGGAAGGTTCTCCTCTCTCCACAGAGGAACTCTGGAGCTCTGACAGAGTGACCATCAGGTTCTTGGTCACCTCCCTGACTAAGGCCCTTCTCCCCCGATCGCTCAGTTTAGATGGCTGGCCAGCTCTAGGAAGAGTCCTGATGGTTTCGAACTTCTTCCACTTACAGATGATGGAAGCCACTGTGCTCATTGGGACCTTCAAAGCAGCAGAAATTTTTCTGTAACCTTCCCCAGATTTGTGCCTCAAGACAATCCTGTCTCGGAGGTCTATAGACAATTCCTTTAACTGCATGCTTGGTTTGTGCTCTGACATGAACTGTCAACTGTGGGACCTTCTATAGACAGGTGTGTGCCTTTCCAAATCATGTCACATCAACTGAATTTACCACAGGTGGACTCCAATTAAGCTGCAGAAACATCTCAAGGATGATCAGGGGAAACAGGATGGACCGGAGCTCAATTTTGAGCTTCATTGCAAAGGCTGTGAATACTTATGTACATGTGCTTTCTCAATTTTTTAATTTTTAATAAATTTGCAGAAATCTCAAGTGAAGTTTTTTCACTTTGTCATTATGGAGTGTTTTGTGTAGAATTCTGAGGAAAAAAATGAATTTAATCCATTTTGGAATAAGGCTGTAACATAACAAAATATGGAAAAAGTGATACGCTGTGAATACTTTCTGGATGCACTGTACCTCAGGACAGAGCTCCATCCCACCGTGACTCTGATGGACTTAATCAGCCGGGAAAGGTTCTTTGAGCTAGGATCTTGATTTTTGTTTGTTTAGCGCCATCGAGCACATGTTTGTTTGGACTGTTGTTTCAATTCAATAAATCGACTGGGTTGGCACCCCAACATTTCAATGTGTGGACCTGCAGTTTCATCAATGACCACAACAGGTTATTAAATTGTTAAATTAAAACAGGGATGTCAAACTATTTTTGACCTAATTTAGAGAAGGGTATTGGTCACAATGGAGCTCTTTCAAAAACATTATTCAATTTTTTAATTAAAAAAATATATTGCCCACACAGGTGCTTTACAATGGAGGCAATGGGGCACAGGGCACCACTGGAAAATAAAAGCATAAAAACTTACTGAATACGTCCTTTTTGAGTTTTGATAAAAACAAAAACACCTTCACAGTTTCCAACGTATGGTTGTAGCAACAGAAGGGATCTGGAAATGCTCATTTTATTGTGTATTCCTGGTACTATTTTTTTCCAAGGTAAGGATACGTTTTCTATTTGCTTGTGTGAATTCTCACATAAATAGAGAAATTATTCAAAACAAAACCAACCGCGTGGCACAAAAATGTTATTGTGATTTTGAGTTTTAGGAGGACACCACGCCCTGGGGTGCTTGAAAGGTTATTGAGGAAGACTATAAGTGTGGAGATATCCTAAACAGCTGGTTTTCTATTAAAATGGCTGAATCTCATAAATTAGTTTTTTTTTATTCAAAAACGTGGATTTGATTGGATATACTTTCTTAATCCCAGAGGGGAAATTGTCTTTTTGCATGAAGTTTGGGAGTCAGAGCACAGGGTCCGTCATTGTACAGCACCCCTACAGCAATTTTCAAGTTAAGGGCCTTGCCCAAGGACCCAACAGAGTAGGATCTCTTCTGGCAGTAACAGGATATAAACCGGAAACCTTCCAGTTGCCAGCACATTGACATGTATAAGCTACTTTACCAAGTGTGTATATGTGTAAGACGCAGATCAATACTCAACAACTGTCTTGTTTTAAAAAAAAGGCAGGTTTGGTATGTTTTTAAGACTGCTATTTTTTGGCTTTATCTATGCTCCACTAATTTCAATGTAAATCACCAGATATTTCTTAAAATATATAGAAAACACTGGACTTTGGAACACAATTTAATGTGGTAAATGCATACATACCATGTTTGTGAAGAAACAACTTTGTTGACTTAAAAAAAAAACAAAAACAAACAGGTAGCAGTAGTATTTGAGCACACGGAGGAATGGCACCATTACCTATGCAATTACGAAGTGAAAAGCTATAATGTCTTACACATTATATAGTAAATATGATGAAATATTTTACAATTGCAAGTCTTAAGATAAAAGAAAGAAATGCACTATAACAGCATACTTCACATTTACAATTTAAAAACTGAGGGAGCCCCAGTACTGAAGTCTATTGTCCCTGATTGAACAGCACATAATATAAGTGACCTGCAGGTAAAAAAATAACCAAAAATCTGTCTTATTGCATTAAATGTTTAATGGACTATAAAAACGTTTTAACCCGTACAGAAAAATTAATGTCATATCCCTGCTTCAACAGGTTTATAAATTTTGATGTTTCCATAACTTAAATTAGATACCTCTCAAAATTCCTTGTAATGACTTGTGTGTTGGTCGGCCAACTCATTAGGTGACATTGGCAGCTGCCTAGGGTGCCGTCATCCGAGAGGTGCCGTTTAGGTAAGTTAAGGGGCACACACTACAGCCCAAGCAGACTTAGCAGTAGAAAGAGGATTAGGGTGAAGACAGAGCTCAAGGGGGCACGGACAGACGAGGTCGGGGTTAGGATTTCATACCCGCCCATGTAACAACGTTACTCTCATTGGGTTAGATATGGGCAGGTTGCAGTTAGCTGCTCCATTTCATCCTGCTTGCCTCTGCGAGGAGCTTTGCTTTGTTTTCTTCTTATCATAATCAGTTCATAAAATGCTGAATGAGTTGCAAAATTGCCATAGGAAAACAGCAGTTTCTCAGTTATGAGTGAGTTTCTTACTCCTATCTTTTATTGAAATGTACATGTACTGTTAACTTATCGCTACATCATTATTGTTCATGGGATTTGAACCAAAGCAACAGCTAACTAATGTTACTTTGTTTCACAGAAGTTCTGGTGTTTTGACATGCAGTTTGACATGTGAAGGTTTGGATAGTAATGCATTACCATTTTTAAGTCATATTTCCAAATTATTGTGTATTAATGGTGAGACTCTGTCAAAAAGTTAAGAAACCACATACTTCATTGCGACTAACATACAGGCGTTGGACTACGTCCCCACTCCATCCCGTGACCCACAGCGAGGACACCGAGGGGGACCACCCATCCAATCCCGAGTACGACTACATGTGAACTTCGATTGTTGTTTCCTTCAAGTGTTTTGACTAAACTGATTGCGTTAGCCTCCTTAGTTGGTATTGTGTGGTAGCAAAGCCATCACACAGAATTGGATCTTGTAGTTTTCTGTTCCCATTTTCCACAAAGCTATAATAATTCCAGATGACAATCCGGCAGCTCCCTTTGTCATTTAAGTGTGCTGGTGGAGGCTCCAAAGCCACTGAATTTGCCGTCTTATTTACACCCGTGAGTGGAAGGAAAAGCCACTGCAACTCTACGATGCCAAAAGTGAATGTGCACTGGTTATGCAGGCTACAGAATCGATACCACAAAAAATGAGCACTGAATAATTTTAAAATGTTAAAATTGATATTTAGTGATATTTCTGTTCTTTTGACAACACATATTGCATTCAGCCCACCCAAGCACTTCATGCCCAGTACAGTAGAAGAAACACCAGCTATGCACTTCACTACCTGTCTAGTGCAGGGTTGCTTAACCCTTAACTACTCGTGATACTTTATGCACTTTGTTAAAATGGCTATTTATATGCACTCTGTGAGGCTGTAATATAAGATATTGTAATAATTTAAAATTGTACATGTTTTTAATGTAATTTACTACCACATTACTGAATAGTTTGTCACAGTCTAGGACTATCTAAAAATAAACCTGATCCACTTCACCAGTTCTTCATTCGTCACCGGTCACACTTTCCTCCACTGCAAGATCTGCACAAGCATCACATCTCACATTTACAGACAAAGTCATTGCAAGAACATCATCTCATTGTTGTCATACATACGTAAGTACCCGCACGGTATACCAAATGCATCATAAGGAACTTGTGACCGTGCATCCACTCGTAAAACCGGCAGGAGGCACACTGTGTGTACTTGTAGTGACTCAAGGGGAGGAGAGATGGCGGATGCTGCCGGTAGGTTCAAATAAAAGGACGTTGGACAAAAATAACAGATTGGTGTACATAATACACCAGCGTGAGCAGTTAAGAGTTAAGCATTTGTTTTGTGGAGACCTAATCATTCTCTCTTTTAGTGGCTTTGACACCCATTCATTGTTCAATGCCCAGATGATCATCAGTGTAGGGGAGGTAGGCCCTTTGGGAATCCGGAATGTTCACTGGGGTAATGTCCATTGCTTAATCAACCCATGGTGATCGACTTTGCAAACCATCCGCAACCCATTACCATTAAGCACAGCAGTAACCTGCAACAGAACAGCGGCAACCCACAACCCATAGTTTAACAAACCCTGGTCAAGTGTATTATGGGAGAACCCTGGCATTACCCTTCTTCACTGGCAGCACCCACTCTAGGTATTAAACACAACTAGGGGTGCCAAGGCCATACACTTAGGCAGTATTTAAGGGAGCCATTTGTGATGCTGATTACGTGTACCCCACACAAGAACTTCGTACCCTGTCCAGCAGAGCTACTTCAAGACATCACTTCCATTGTCGGCACCACTCTAGGGATGAATAGCCAGGGAGTTCAAGACTAACTCAGCTTTGTGATCCTTGGACATATCCTCAATTTTGAGTATATTTAGGAAAGTTGTTGGACATGCTCAGCTATCCACTCATATCTAATCGGCTGGAGGGTTCATTTCCTTATACAGAGGTGCTGCACTTCTCAAACCGGACGCTATATAAAACAAAGTGATTAACAGCAGTCTAGTGGCTGGTCTTGCCATACCACGCCAGGTGGGGTCCTCTGGTGACATGCAATGATCTCACTAAGTGCAGCAGAGATTCTTTTTCCTTCTGAACAAATTTACAAAGACATCAAACTGTGAGCTGTAATTGAGAAGACAGCGGCATGACAAGGCTACCGCAGCGTGGAATAAATTGCCCGTACTGCAGCTGCTATGAGAATGGGCAAACATGCCAAGCAACATCAAAGGCAGCAGCTCGCAAAGAGACTCAGCCGAGTGCCTCCCAGCCTTTTTGTGTGCCAAACTCCAGAAGCTCGCACACTTGTTGAAAAATGGCGGCTGTAAGAGCAGGGCTGGCATCTCAAGAATAAAAAGAATTAAACTGCAGCTCCAGTGGGCTATCCCCTCCAGTTCACGTTGGAAGGCACTATATAGGCATTTACTTAATTTCGCCTCTGAATGTGTCGAATGCACCTCAGTCTGGGCCAAGGTTCGGCTTCATCTTTTATTGTGCCAACTAATTATAGTACATGAGTTGGCACCACCAGGGTTGAGGGCATTTCAGGTTGGCCTAAGACATCAAAAGTGCCCCATCTGTTTATGCCTAACATGCTTGAGAGAAAAAAAACATACAGCACATTCAAAAAAAATTCAGACCCCTTTATGTTGCAGCTTTATGCTAAAATTGTTTTCTCATGTCAAGCAACACTCAATACCATAGAATGACAAAGCAATAGAGGGATGTTAGAAATTTTTGACAATATATGGAAAAAATCCCTCCTGCAATATCCCAATTGACACTTCAGTCAGCACTTTGTTGAAACCCCATTGGTAAAGATTCCAGCCTGAAGTATTCTTGTATTTGATGTAAAAAGCTTCACACGCCTGGATTTAGGGATATTCTGCCATTATTCTCTGCAGAACAGGTTGTTAGGTCAGGTTGGCGCGACAGCTATTTTTAAAGTCTTTCCAGAAAGGTTCAATTGGGTTCAAGTGTAAGCTCTGGCTTCAGACACCTGGCTTTGGGGACTTACTGCCATTCTTCTCTAGAGATCCCCTCAAGCTCAGTGAAGTTAGATGGAGAACATCAGTGGACAGTTATTTTCGGGTCTCTTTAGAAATGTTCGATTTCAAGTCCTGGTTCTGGCTGGGCCACTCAAGGACATTCACAGCATTGTCCGCAGACCACTCCTGTGGTGTCTTCACTTTCTCCTGTTAGAAGAACCACCATTGTTGGAATGGTATTGGGGCAAGTGATGAACGGTGCTTGGTTTCCAGAAGACATGATGTTTAGAACTGAGGCCAAACAGTGAAATCTTGGTTTTAACAGACCTCAGGATCTTGTTTCTTACAGCCTCAGAGAGTCTCTGACCTGCTTTTTTGACCTGCTTTTTTGTAAACTCAAAGTGGGCTCTCATCTGTCTTTTACAGAGGAGAGACGTTTGTCTGGCCACTCCGCTATGAAGCCCAGATTGTTGAATGTTGTAGTGATTTCTAGGGGTATCTAATATCTACACACAATTTCTCTGGAGCTCAGCCAGAGTAACCATTAAGGTCTTGTTCACCTCTCTTGCCATGGCCATTCTCCCTAATTGTTAAGCTCTAGAAGAGTTGTGGTTGTTCCAAATCTCTTCCATTTGGAGGCCACTGTGCCCTTGGGACCCCTCTCAATGCTATTCCGAGGTCTGCGTCATAAATCTGTCCCTAATCTCTGCAGGCAATTCCTTCCACCTCTTGGCAAAATTTTTCCTTGACTGTGGGACCTTCTATAGATAGGCCCATCCATCCATTTTCTGCAACTTATTTGGGTTCACGTTGCAGGGCAAGCAGTCTAAGCAAAGGGTAACTTGAAGTCCCTTTTTCCCACCACCTCCTCAGACTTTTCTGTTGGGATACTGAGGCGATTCCCAGGCTGACTGAGAGACAGAATCTCTGCAGCATGACTTGCTCTGCCACCTAGTTTGATATACCAGAAACACCTCCCCAGGGAGTCATCTTACTCACATGACAGAAACACTTCAAGTAGCTCAATTCCATGAGGAGGAGCAGCGGCTTGTCCTAAATGAGTGCGCTTTCTCAAGCTAGAGACAAGCGTGTGCATTTTATAGTCGTGCCTGTTCAATTAAGTTGACCACAGGTAGACTCTGAACAAGGTGTAGAAACATCTCAATGTAGATCAATAGAATGGGATGCAGCAGAGTCACATTTCAAATGTCTCAGCAAAGGGTCTCAAAAGGATATTTCAGGTTTATTTTTAATAAATCTGCAAAGAATTATAACATCCTGTTTTGACTTTGTCATTGTGGGGTGTGAAGTGCTGCTTGATGTGGGGAAAAATAATTTACATTTATTTATTTGGCTGGTGCCTTTATCCAAAGTGACTTATAACATTTAAGATACAATTGGTTATATTTCTTTTCTTTTTCCAATTGGAGCACAGATGGGTCAAGTGACTTCCTTAGGGTCACATAGTGCCAGTGGCGGGATTTGAACCCACAACCTTAGGGTTTGAGATCCAAAGCCTTAACCACTGCACCACACTGCCTGCCATTTAAGTCAGGGGTTCTCAAAGTTGGTCCTGGGGACCCCCCTGTGGCTGCGGGTTTTTATTCCAACCAGCTTCTGCTTTTAATCGGAATCCTGGGCTAATTAAGTAAACTGTAATTTCCCAGATTCTGTGTTTCGGGAACAATATAGAAATTAAAAAACTACGTTTGGTATTAAAAAAAAATATATACTAAGCAGTTATATGCGAATAATGCATTTTTTTTCTTTTTAACAATATTTTCATCTTGATGTTCATTCTATTTTTCTGGTGTTCTAATTGTTGAATTAATCCACTGTTTTCTAATTAGTGGGCCTAACGCTAAAGTAGTTGCAGCCTTTCATGATTCAGTGTTGTTTGCCTGGGGGTCTGCTCTCTTCGTTTTTAATTGTCATTAATAAGATACAATGAATGGGGAAAACTACACAGAGAAAGGGTAAAATATAATGAAAGCAACAAAAGTGAATTAAGCATTTAAGCAGAAATATTTCTAAATGTCTTATAAAGGTAAACATCATGCTGCTGTGCTTTCTTAATGTAGAATAAGAGAAGAGAAAAAAATACCAGCTAATTAATTGAGATCAGTGTTATCAGTTGTCACTGATTATATATCTGGTTGAAGCAAACACCTGAAGCCACAGTGAGCCCCCATTACCGACTTTAAGAACCACTGAATTAAATGATTAATTTAAATGCACAGCCAATAATTGAAATGATTTTAGGACAAGGCTGCAGACTAAAAAATGTGAATTAAGTGATGGGGTCTAAATATTTTCTGAATGCTCAGTACATCCCACTTCTGGTAAAATATAACACAAAACATTGCAGGATAGGGCATTGGACTCCACAAGGTTGCCCACTCAGTTTACACACACACACAGACAGACACAGAGTGGCCTTAAGTGAATTGTTTAACCTGCCAGGGCTCCAAATTGTAACTTGTTCTGGAAGTCATCTTGGGGAAAAAAAAAGTCTGCTAAATAGAATCATAAAGCTTCTGAAGGGATGGCTCATCCGGCTTTGTCACAATCAGGCAGCCATGTGAGCCTCAGAGTGGGTCCTTTAAAGCTTCAGCACATCACCCTGCCACAGACTTACATGAAACTTTCTCCTTCCTCAAATCAACAGTTAAGAGAGGAGCAGTTGCAGAACAAAAGGAGCACATGGGGGTTTGGGGGGGGAGGGACGGGGGGATCTGGCTGATGAAGAAGGCTGACGTAGACCTCTAATGATGAAGAATTTCCCAGGCATTGGCTGCTTGGTAATTTCGTCTAATGCCACACGTCACATCAATTTGTGTATGGTTATAGGGTACACGTCGCCGCAAGGCACCTGAACAGAAGCCGCTTGCCACTTCCAATTACCAGACATATCCACACAGCCCTGCTTAAGGCCAGGCCTTCATATTGTTAATGTCCGGGTTGATAAAGTCATGGGAGGTGGGGAATAGGAAATTAATAAAAAGAACCACGGCGCCCGCTGACTCAACAGGAAGACCTTTAAGGTAGTCAGTCGAATTGTTCAAGCTAGGTTAAGTAATACAGCATCAGCTCAATTCAGTTCATGGTTATATAGTGTTGTGAATTGTAAGTTTATTCATAATGCTGTACAGATTAAAAAATACAAATCATCTCAGACACCGGGGGGGCAATTAAGTACATCAGCAGTCCTCTCTCTTTGTCTGGTCAGCATGCACAAAAGAGCGGGAATGTCTGATGAACGAAGGCAAATGGCCAGCGTAAGAACTGTACGAAGTATGTTCTGGGCTTCCACAACAGGGCTGGAATGTCCGGCAAAGACAACAGAAAGAGGGACTGTAAGCGTTAGAAGATCCAATAAAAAAAGACAACAAGACATACAAAGAAAAATATGTAAGAAATATCCAGTAAAGAGAGACTCGTAAATGCATGACACAATCGAAACAGATGGCCTTACCATTATAACATAAAGCCCGTTTTAATAAATGGGCATTTCTCTACACAAGTTATTGAATAAATACATCAATACAATGGCGATGAAATGAGCTACTCCATTTTTTAATACCAAAATAAAATTTATTTAGTGCTTCGACGCACAAAGATTCAGAGGGGAACGTCAGTTAGTGGCCAAGCAAAATAGTATACTCCATTGCTGAATACGGATTCTTCAAAAGCTAAATTTGGTTTGTCAAGCCAATCTAGTGTTCGTTAGTATAGCCCCAAAAGGTAATGAACACAGTGAAAGCACATATAAGGTTTGACAAATTAATTCTAGAACAGCTGTGGTACAGAGTGCTACTGAAACGTTGGAGCTGTTGAAAAAGATGTATGGCGAGGATGCACTAAAAAAATCAGGCATCTTTGAGTGGCATAACAGGTTCAAGCAGGGGTGAGAAGATGTGAACGACGACACCAGCATGACAAAGCCCTGAGCCATGATGTTGCCTATTGTAGATGCCACACGGGCTGGATGGATATCCTGGCCTAGAAAGGATATAAAAGTAGAGATATCACTAGGGAACGGTTATTCCCCCACCACGCTAGATGGCAGCAGTCCCGGATATTCACACTCAGTGGGAAGCCAGCAGGAAATGCCAGGAAATGTAGTCTGGCAGGACAGCCCTGCTGTCACAGGGTGCCACAAGACAGTGTTACAGGGAAACAAGCTCCCTACTTTGATAATGGACTTCCATGTGACCCGGAAGTACTTCCACTGATCAATCGCCCTGGCACTGGAAGTACTCCCAAGTCTGTAATAAAAGGGAACGTACTCCCTTATTCAGGCGAGTCAGAGCTGGGTGGTAGAGAGGCAACACTTGACTGGAGGAGGGCAGCACGGTGGTGAGAGAGAATATTGTGGAGAGAGAAATACCAGTGTTTTGTGCTTTGTGTAATACTTTTTGAAGGTATTTCAAATAAAACCTTCATTTATTTGGACAAAGGACATTGCTTTTGTGATCGTGTCAGAGTTTGGGCAGGCTGTCGCCCGGGTGTCCAATCACACAATCACACACTTCCTGGCTAAGAAATCAACTGTCAAATTAGATCACCCACACTATTCTCCTGTCTTGTGAATAGTCCCCTATGATTTCTGGTTCTTCACAAAAATATAAGCTGCCAGAAAAGTATGATGATTTTCAGACATTTCTGATATCTGGCCTAACATGACAAAGGAACTCTAGGGTGCTCCAGAAGCAGAGTTCCAGGTATGTTTCCAGTAATGGCAATGTTGTCTAACTAAATGCATAGCTGTAGAAGGAGATGACTTTGACGGTGACAGTAGTCGCTAGTGCACAGATAAGCACACTTTTTTTTTTTTTTTTACAGGTTCATTCCAGGAATTAAATTGTGACACCTCGTTATGTGATATATTTGAAAGGGACATTGGTGAATGCAATGCAGTCTACCAGTTACATGGCAAGTGTCAGTCCTGATGTGTTCCATTTACCTCAGAAGTTGGATGGCAGAGCATGGAATGAAGTTACACCTGAGTTGATCTCATTCCATTAAAACATTTGGAAAACCAATATGGACATGTACAGGAAAACCTTTGTTGTGCTTGCTCCATCAGAATAGACAGCAAATGACAACAACAACATACCCAGTATTTTGCGTTCCCAAACACTGTAGCAGCATGTCCACACACATAGATGTTGCACAGTACTGTGTGCTGGGGCATGCACAGTGTGTACAACTGACTTAATGGGGCACAAATAGACAGAATTGCAAATAAACATCCATCCATCCATCGCCCAGACCTCCCTCTCCCCAGCCCCTTAGGGAGGACCCCAAGGCATCCCAGGCTAGCCGGGAGATATAATCCCTCCAGAGTGTCCTGGGTCTGCCCCGTGGCCTTCTCCCATTGACACATGCCTGGAAAAAACCATCATTTAAAAACTGCATTTTGTGTTTACTTGTGTTATATTTGACTAATGGTTAAATGTGTTTGATGATCAGAAACATTTTGTGTGACAAACATGCAAAAGAATAAGAAATCAGGAAGGGGGCAAATAGTTTTTCACACCACTGTAACTGTATGTTGGACATGTCCTGAGCCTCTTTTTCCCACTCAACAGGTTATTCACTTCCCTTGAATCATCTTGGTGCCCATTTTCCCAAATTGTAATTACATTTCCATCCCTCATATCAATTTCATGCCAACATTTTTTTGTTTGTCCAGTCCTTGACTTGTACTGAACCATTTAGGCGGCCAACCTTTTTCTCCGTTACCAGGAGTGCCCCTTTCTTAACAACACAGGCTTTTGTGGAGACTCTGCTGAATGATGGCTATCAAGTGAAGAGCCAATCTTAAACACTTGTTTGTGGGCACTTGTGCCTGGCATTTGCTGCGTTTTAATAATCTACAGAGTGTCTTTGTAGATGACTTAATTTGACTTAATTTTAGACTATACTGAATAAAAGCCAGTGTGTTCTTGTGAATATTTTGCATGCTGCCTGTTGCGTCACAATACAGAATTGCGGTCAAGTAGGACAAATTGGCGACCTACCTCCCCATTTATTATTCAGCCCTCCGGCACAGTTTACTTTTTTTTCTTCCTTTTCTTTTCAAGCCATTATTGAAGCCTAAATTTGTGCTTTCGTTTCTGAGATTTGATGCACGAGATTGCTCCTAATTGCCCAGGCTCTTGTCGTTATGGAGACACAAATGCAGACAACACGCAGGAGTCGTTGTGCCGCCACTTCCATTTGCTTTGTTCTGAACTTATCCTTGCATTTCAAGTGGTGGGCTTAGAAATGCCATCGAGCAAAGCGGAGAGAATTGCTGCCCGCTGGTACCTTTCTGAATTGCGGACGCTGCATTCTTATCACCGTGGCATTTACCTGTCAAGTTTGCTTGAACTGATGCCAAGACATTCTTAAAAACTATGCTCATCAATACATCAATGTCACGTATTCATGAAGGTACATGAGGAAGACCAATGTGTAACTCTTAAGAATGACTGGACAGTGGTGTCGGCTTTAGAAACACCTAATGCCAAACCAGGTGTGAGTACACAACATCAAAAGTATCTTTAAAAGATTACTGACTGAAAGAGTGGAGAAGGAATATACCAGGAATTCTTTAGAACAATGGCTACTTCCTATTGGGTAGCAAGAGCTTAAAACACTTAACAAAACCTTTCAAGGCATTAGTGTGGGAAGGTATTAGTCACTAGACTTGTTTGACTCACTGATAGACAGAGTTAGACAGATAGACACACCAGAATGACCAAACAATGCTGCACATCCTCTCTCTGACACACTAACACTGAGTAGTTTTAGCCAAAAAATTATTCAACAAAACTGTGTCAAGTAACACAATGGGTGAGGTTTAGGATTAGGGTTTAACAGCAATATATCTGCATAGTGTCTCACTGTGACTGTGTTGATTTTTTAACAACATTAGAACAATCTGGAAGAGAGCAGGCCATTCAAGACCGACCAGCCTTGCCATTCCAATCCACTTAATCCTTCTAAAATAACATCAAGTTCAGCTTTGAAAGTTCCAAAAGTCCTACTGTCTACCACACTACTTGGTCACTTATTCCATGTGACTGTGTTTCTCTGTGCGAAGATAAGCTTCCTAAATTTTTTGCAAAATTTACCCTTAAGTCTCCAACTGTGTCCCAGTGTCCTTGTTGAACTCATTTTAAAGTCATAGTCTTGATCCACTGGACTAATTCTCATAATTTTAAACACTTCAGTCAGGTCTCCTCTTAATCTTCTTTTGCTTAAACTGAAAAGGCTCAACTCTTTTACTCTTTCCTCATAACTCATCCCCTGTAGCCCTGGACTCAGCCTAGTCGCTCTTCTCTGGAATTTTTCCAGAACTGCTTTGTCCTTCTTGTGTGCTGGAGACCAAAACTGCATGCAGAACTCTAGATGAGGCCTCACCAGTGTGTTGTAAAGCTTGAGCATAACCTACTATGACTTGTTCTCCACACATCAAGGCGCTAAATAAACTGACATTCTGTTAGCCTTCTTAATGGATTCTGAACACTGTCTGGCAATTGATGGCTTAGCGTCCACTACGACTCCTAAATCCTTCTCATAAGGTGCACTCTCGACATTCAGTCCTCCCATTGTGTATTCATACTTCAAATTTTTACTTCCTATGTGTAATATTTACATTTACTGACATTAAATTTCATCTGCCAGAAATCTAGCCAAGCCTACATGCTGCCCAAGTCCCTCTGCAATGATTCAATGGATTCCAGATTATCTGCAAATTCACTTATCTTGGTATTATCTGCAAACTTAACCAGCTTGTCATTTATATTCCTTTCTAAATCATTTATACATATTAAAACTAGCAAGCAGCTCTAACACTGACCCCCTGCTGGACACCACTCTTAACATCAGCCAATTCTGATAAGGTTCCTCGCACCATCACCCTCTGTTTCCGATGTCTGAGCCAGCTATGCAAACATCTACACACCACACCTTGAACTCCCACTTTGTCTAGTTTGATGCCCTACCTCTCATGTGGCATCTTATCAAGTGTTTTCTGAAAGTCAATATAAATATCATATTCATTCAAAACATCCACGTATCCAAAGGGGACTCTACAAAGACCTAAAGCGAAATGGCATGGGTCTACCTAACTTTCAATTTTATTACTGGGCAGCAAACATACAAACTATAAAAACCTGGACATTGACACAAACAGATGAACATACATAGGCTTGGTCTGCAATAGAAATAAAATCTTGCAGTACTTCTTTATATTCCTTTCTTTATAATCCTTAAATACAAGTTATCGCCAATATACTAACAATCTAATTGTGCTTCACTCACTCAGAATATGGAACCATTGTTGGAAGTATTTTAAGATAAAGAAGCTTTCAACTGTGGCACCTCTGCACGAGAACCACCCTTATCCACCCTCTCAAATGAATGCAGTTTTTAAAGTCTGGAAAACATTTGGGATTAAATCACTTAGAGATCTGTACATAGACAACGTCTTTGCATCCTACGAACAATTACACTCCAAAATTAACTTTTCAGCAACACATTTCTTTCACTACTGTCACATTAGAAACTTTGCTAAACAGAACCTGCCCAATTTTTCTCACCTCCCACCTACCGCTATGCCGGAAAAAATATTGATCAGTCTTGAGGACTCAGACAGCATCTCCGTAACATATACAACCATTTTACAGTCCCTCCCTTTCAAAGATCCAACAGTACATTGGGAAAAGGATCTCTCACTCAACATCTCAGAAAAGGAGTGGAAGGCAGCGATGCACAGAATTCACTTGAGCTCCATATACGCAAAGCATACAATGATTCAACTCAAAATTATATATTGAGCACATCTGTCTCATTTAAAATTGTCCAAAATGTTTTCAGAGCAAGATCCAACTTATGAACGCTGCAATCAAGTTCCGGCCTCACTGGGTCACATGTTTTAGGTGTGCACCAAATTAATATTATTCTGGACCAAAATCTTTAGATGCCTTCCAGACAGCCTTGGAGTTACAATCCCTCCTAATTCATTGACAGCTGTGTTTGGTGGGCTCACGGGTGGACTTAAAGTGGAGAAGGACAAACAAACTGTAATTGCCTTTACTACACTATTGGCACGTAGACTTATTTTGCTCAATTGGATGAATCCTAACTCTTCTATTCTAAGTCAGTGGATAACTTGTGTTATATACTATTTGAAACTGGAAAAAATCAAATTTGCACTTCTGTGCAAAACGTTTTAAAAACCGGTAGGACCTAATCAATAGCATTTCAGGATAAGCATTTAAATTTAGGAAGCAGAATCTCTCCCCTCTTTTACTCCATTTATCTTTATTCATGTAATAATTTATCTATTTACTTATTTTTACTAGCAAGTTTTACTCTGCTGGCCTAGCCCTCTTTCTCAGGGGTGGGGGTTGACTTGTTTCAAATCTATTTTTGTAAAACTTAAGTTATTTGTATGGAATGTTATTTGATTTTAATAAAATCAATAAAATAATAAAAAATAATAATAATAATAATATCATATGCTCCACTTTGATCATATCCTTTTGTTGCTTCCTCTAGGAACTCCAGCATGGTGGTAAAACATGATCTCACCCTTCTCAACCCATCCTGACTGTTCAGTAAAGATCCTGTTCTTGCTATATGTTGCTCAGTTATAACCTTAACAGTTCTTTCCATTAACCTACCTCTGATGCACATTACGCATACTGGCCTATAGTTGCTTGGATCTGCCCAATCACCGAACTATGATTCTTAGCGCGATGAGAGAAGTCGCAAAATCGACTGTAAAGTTTGAGCAAATTCTAAAAAAACACAATCTAAATCCGTTAAGTAGTTCTCTCATTCGCTAGCTAAGCAGATGTAAGATATGCCCCGAGGCTGGCGTGTGAGTGAGGAGGGCCCCTTGGTTACATCACCCACTGCCCACCTCCCCTTGGCCCGTTGCGTCTCTTGGACTATGATACTTAGCACAATGAGAGAAGTTATAAAATCAACCGGAATGTTTAAGCAAATTATAGAAAAAAAAACCCAATCTAAATCCGTTACGTAGTTCTCTCATGAAAAGCAGACAAACATACAGACAGAAAGACATTGGATTTTATATATACAGACACATTCCTCTCTAACTACCTATAACCTTCTGTAATATCTATCCTTCTTAAAGGTTGCCCTCATGTTCTCATACTTCCTAGGATTCACATTATTTTGTCTTATGTAATTGAAAAACAAACAAAAACAAACCCTTGCTGGAACTTTAGTGACCTCATCCATCCATCCAACAACCCACCCACCTATTTTCAAACTTGATTATCCTGAGCAGGGTCTCCTTGTGTGCTTTACTAATGCCTGCAGAAATCTGTTGTAATCCTGGGTTGCGGGTATGCATCAAGTTAATAGTTCATCAGTAGACAGATAACCTACTACATGAGATCATTTCATTTTTGTGTATGCCAGTTGTGTTTAGGTCAGTAATGCGTGGCTGGCGTGAACAGGCATGCACAGCACTGGGGGATCGATGAAACGTCTGTTCAGCCACTTGGAGCTATTGATTTCAATGCTCACTCGTTCAAAGGATTTAATTGCGTAGCTCACATAAACATGAAAGCAAAATCAAATTGTCCATTAAAAGAAGAAGTAAAACAAACAGGAAAGTGTTAAGTGAGAGTCAGGCACATGGCAGCGCGTCGCAATGTCTTATCAATCTAATCGTTTCACATCCACTCCACCACTGAATGCCTGGAATACGAAGATTTGATCAAGACTTTAAAGGTTATCTGAACAAATTAAAGAGAAATCAAAGTTAACTGACGTTAGCATAATTAGGTAATCGTTATATGCAACGTGTAATATAATCAAGTTTGTGATCACCTTGAATGTAAAGAGGCACAAAGAAGTCAATCCATTAACTTTCTGAACCCCTTCCATTAAAGTTTCACAAGGGACCAGAGCCTATCTCAACAACAGAAGGCACCAGATAGGGACTTACAGTCAGTCAGTAAGTCAGTCATTATCCAACCCACTATATCCTAACACAGGGTCACGGGGGTCTGCTGGAGCCAATCCCAGCCAACACATGGCACAAGACAGGAACAAATCCCGGGCCAGCCCACCACAGGGCACACACACACCCACACACTAGGGACCATTTAGGATCGCCAATGCATCTAACCTGCATGTCTTTGGACTGTGGGAGGAAACCGGAGCACCCGAAGGAAACCCACACAGACAAGGGGAGAACATGCAAACTCCACGCAGGGAGGACCCGGGAAGTGAGCCCAAGTCTCCTTAATGCAAGGCAGCAGCGCTATCACTGCGTCAACAGATGTGGGCAAATTTGTTGGTCACCTTACAGCCCATTTAAGATGTGCAGTATGCCTCCTGAAAAGTGATGAATTGAAAACCAATTGTAAATTGAGTACCTGCATGTGCATACCTTTGATATGTTATCAAATAAAGCAAAGCAAGAGTGACAAGAGATCAAATATTGCTTATTCCTGAAAATTATTCTAAAATGGCCTGGCCACATTTGTAACTGGATTTGAGTGATTCTTTAAACTTGCTGTTTTCTTTAATTAGCATCAAAAGTCTCCAATTGTGCAGTCAGTCATTCAGCCGATTTAAATGGAGAAAAGTCACTCTGCTGTTTGGTGTCATCGTGTGTCCAACACTGAACATGGACCAGAGAAAGCAAAGGAGAGAGCTGTCAGAGGAGATCAGAAAGAAAACTCGAGAGAAGCATGTTAAAGACAAAGGCTAGAAAACCATCTCCAAGTAGCTTGATGTTCCTGTGACAACAGTTACAAATATTATGAAGAAGTTTAAGGTCCATCAGACTGTAGCCAACTTCACTAGGTGCGGCCAAGACAGGAAAATCTAGCTCAGAAGGGGCAGAAGAATAAGTGAGAATGGTGGACCAAGAAACAACTCCCAAAGAGATACAAGTTGAACTCCAAGGTCAAGGTCCATCAGTGTCCGATTCCACCATTGGCCTCTTTTTGAGTGACATTGGGCTCAATGGAAGAAAACCCAGGAGGACCCCGTTGTTGAAAGAAAAACATAAAAAAGCCAGACTGGAATTTACTAAAAATGCATATTGACAAGCCACAACGCTTCTGGAAGAATATCCTTTGGACAGATGAGACGAAACTGGAGCTTTGGGAAGTTGCATCAGGCCTGTATCCATAGTCAAAAAATGAAGCTTTTAAAGAAATGAACAACAGACCTATTATGAAACATTACGGAGGTTCAGTGATGTTTTGGGGCTGCTTTGCTGATTCTGTGATGGGGTATATTTATGGGTCCCCCAAAAGGATAAGGATCCAAAACACACAGCGAAAAGCACCCAAGAATGAAGAAGAACAAAACACTGGACTATTCAGAAGTGGCCTTCTAGGTGTCCTGATTTGAATTCTATTGGACATGTATGGAAAGAACTGAAACATGCAGTCTGTAGAAGACCACCTTCAAACCTGACACAGCTGGAGCAGTTTGCTCAGGGCGAGTGGGCGAAACGACCTGTGCACAGGTGCAGAAATCTCATTGAGAGCTCCAGGAATGGTTTGCAATTATTGCATATTAAGTGAAGGGCCCCATCATTTTTGTTTAAAAGACTTCCATTTGTGTTATTATTTCAAATATTCTGTTGAATCAAAACCTAAAAGAAAAGTCTGATTTTGTTGAATATGGAATAAACAATGATGGGTGCCAATTACTTTTGTCAGTTTCAAGTTATTTCAGAGATAATTGTGGGTTCTTCTTTTTTTAGGTTAAGCGGTACCAACAAAGTTGTCCACATCGTATACATTATCCACTCTAACCCTGAACATTGGTGTCCCACAGGGATGTGTTTGGAGCCCTTTACTCTATGCCCTCCACACCAATAACGATGAGACAGCATAAAGAGAGGACATGAGGAGCCTGACGACATGGTGTTCTGCCAACAATCTCATCCTTGACACAAAGAAGACCATAGAGATTGTGGTGGACTTCAGGGACAGTAGGGCAGTTGCCCCCAATACAGTACTTATAAATTATGAAGCTGGATTTCAATTTCAAATTTTTGGGGGTGAACATCACAGAAAGTGTCTCCTGGGCAACACAAATGACAATTTCCATCAAAAGAGCATGACAGTGCCTTTTCTTCCTTAGAAGACTGACAAGAGTGAGGCTGTCCATGTGAACTTCTATCAATGCATTGTAAAAATGTCCCGACGTACTGCATCACAGCATGGTACCCCAGTTGCACAAGACAAGAAAATAAGTCTCTGCAATGGGTCATTAGAACTGCCCAAAACATCACTGGCACACAGTTGCCAGCAGTTGGGAACATTTACCTGTCCAGGTGTCAAAGCAATTCCTCCAATGTCATTGGAAACCTCACCCACCCGGCACATCATTTCTTTAAAACTACTCCCTTTTGGGAAAAGATACAGGAATATCCATGCAAGCACAACATGATGAAAAACAGCTTCTTTCCCAGAGCTGTTAAACTACTTAACACTTTATCACACTAATAACCACTCTATGTGTGTAATGCAATATATTTGTAAGTTAAATTGATTCTAAAATGTGACACACGTGTACATGGAAGGCAGATTAAGGGCTCTAGTGAGGGCAAGTGCCTGCCGAATCAGGGTGTTGTTGCTGTCGTCTAATGCCTTTTCTCTTCTTCCCTCTGCAGAAAAGAAGACTGACAGCCACTGCATCGCTGATGTTAAATTCGATGTCTGCCCTCCTGGACCTGCCCCATCCTGCTCAGTGACTATATAACCCAGAAACTGGCCATCTTATTCTCAGTTCTGTTCTAAACTCACGTCTGGAAAGCTGCCCACTCAAATTACAGTATTTTGTGTTGCATTTTTATGCATTCTTTCAAATTATACAGGGTTATGAAGGTGCTGCCCAAACTATTTCACTTTGGGCTGTGTCCTCTCTACAAATGTTAGACAACGATTGCATTGCAGTTTGTTTTTTCTTTTTTTTTACCCCTTTTAGAATTTAAAACTCAGGGAATGTCTTTGCAATCTCATTGCTGTCCTTGGTGATGTAATGATTAAAAAAAGTCTTCTTATCTTGTCTTAAAACCCTGCTTCTAACCTAAAAAACTGTCAAAGGACTTGCTCCAGACTATGTGACCTTCTACTTAAATACTGTCCACCTTGTCACCTTTGTTTTTTAAGATTCTGGTATCATAGTAATACCAAGAATAAGAAAGAACTCAGCTGGATGCAGGGTCTTCTTTAGAGAGCCTTCCAGCTTTCAAATACCTTTCTCCTGCAAAAGTCTGGGGCTGTGACACTGTGTCAATAATAAGAATAGAATAGAAACATAATCATTTAGTCTAGCATTTATTTCATTATTCAGTGTCACTTTCCTTAAGGATAACTGCACAACCACATTTGTCAGCCCCTTCTAAAACAACAAGGTGTGAGGAAATTTGGGAACTGGGATATACGGAAATTTGGCAGACTGGGAGATTGGTGCTCTTTCTACTACAGTGGTGGAGAGGTGCTGATGTCTCAGAAAACCGTCTGACCTAGGCTGCAATCTTTCTTCTCGCCTTTAGTTACGCAGTCCTAGCCAGGGTTACTAGAGCCGACTATTAATTATTACAAGAACAATAAAGTATGAGTACGTAACTCCAGTTCTTAAGTTCTTATAATGGCTCCCAGTTAAGTTTAGGGCAGACATCAAAATCCTCCTTTTAACATATAAATCCTTAAATGGCCAAGGCCCTGCTTACTGATCTGAACTTATCATTACTTACAAACCACAGAGCACATTAATATCTCAAGATGCTGGTCTGCTTAAGGATTAATAAAATAATAGTGGGAGGCTGTGCTTTTAGCTACCCAAGCTGTGGAGTGGTCTGTATGGTACTATAAGAGGTGCCCCTTCAGTCTCAGCTTTTAAATCCTAGCTGAAGACTCACTGCTTCAGTCTAGCATACCCTGACTAGAGCTGCTGATTAGCTGTACATACTGCAACTTTGTTGTTAGTCATTAATATTAAAATATAAGTAATATGATATTTATAAACTGTTAACTAACCCTCTTTCGTTCCATTTCTCTTCTCAGTATCCTTGTGTGGCATTTGGTGTCACTGCTCTACTGTGGAGTAGTCTGCCTACCTAAGGAAAAGCCATCGGAGATAAAGGAGCTCTGGAATCATTGGGTAGAAGGGTCCTTTCATTTAATCGGTCAGTCCAGCATTGACTCAGCTGTAGAACGGCTGATAGGGGGAGGCGTCTGGTTGGCTGAGGTCTCCAGGACTCTGTGTCTGGCTTGTCTGACTTCTTTTCTATAGTCTGGCCATGGTTCTACAATCAACTGATGGACAGATATGGTTGTTTATCATTTATATTATTAGCTTATATTTTAATAAACCTGTATCCTTATATGTGATAATTCTCTATTTAGTGAGTAGTATCATCTATTCCCTCCATTTTCCCCTGGGAGGAGTTGCGGTGCTCTGTGTCTGAACTTGGTGAGGAGTTTGATGCAAGAACAAAGCAGTTTGTAGTGTTATATTGTATTTCTGAGGTGGCCATGACAGATTAGCCATCCAGCTCTGCGAAAAGGATTCCTTGTGTTCCGTTTTGTGTGCTGTATTTACCCCATTTAAGATTACATTGGATCAGATAAACCTCATTAATTCTGTGGAGAAATTCAGATGCATACAACAGCAGCAACATAAAAAACAAGGATACAGACTCATGGGACTGAGAATACAGCCAATCAATCATTTGACACCCATTGCACACACAACCAACCTAGAAGGGGGTCCCTCTCTGAATTATTCTTCCCTAGATTTCTTCCTTTTATTTCCCCTACAAGGCTTTAATTTTTTTTGGAAGTTTATTATATGTCTTCTTAGAGAGTCAAGCCTTTGAATCAAAAAACAGAGCCTGTTAAAGCCTATCGAGGCATTCCTTGTGTGATTTTGGGCTATACAAGAAATAAATTGTTGCTGTTGTTATTACAGTCAAAAATACAAAAATACAAAAATACGAACATTATAGAATGAATGGTCAGCTCAAATGTTGCTAATACATCCTGCCTTTATTCTCTCTCTCTAACCTGCAATCTGTACCTTGAGGTCTTTAAAGGACATGCCAACCTGTCCTCTTGGGGGTGTGTGCCAAAGATCAGAGCGATTGCCAAAACCAGCAAAAGTCTTCAAATGAAAAACATGCGTACCCATCCCAGCTCATTCAATCACAGACATCTAAACTGAGACACTTGTAAAACAGGACACCAAACACTTTAATAGCCATCTACCTCTGAGAAGAGGACTTCTTGCATTCTGTTTTCTGCCTTGTACTTTACCCTTGTTTTTAACACTCATTGCACACCCAGCCTACATGAAAGGGGGTCTTCTCTTTGAATTGTCCTCCTATTTTTCCTGCAAGGTTTTCAGGGGGTTTTTTTTTTCTCATTTTCTTACAGAGTCAGGACTGAGGGTCAGTCAATTAAACAGGGCCTGTTAAAGCCCACTGAGGTGCTCTTTGTGTGATTTTGGGCTACATAAAAAGAATGTGGGTGTTGTTGGACTGTGATTGGAAATCCAAGTCTCTTTAGGAAAGTCAAGCACACACAGATTCAACAGACGTCCCCCCAGTGAACCCTGGTTGTGGGGTAGGCTTTTTAATTTCATTCCTTCTCAGTCTTACACAAACTGTGTCTGCTGCTTCCCCTTCCCACAGATATCTCTGATGACTCCCATCCGTTAATGATGTTTGTTGAGCCAATACATCAGATCCTTCAAATATGCCGTATTTTGCAGCTGTGTCAACAGACTGTTAGCAAGCTGCACAAAGCCTTTACCCGCTGCAAGATCCTAGGCCTAAATATCTCAACACACACACACACACACACAGGTTCAACACTTTCGGCTATTGTTTCTTGCTTAATGCTAACAGTTTGCAGCTCCTATTCTTTATGGCTCTCTCTTGTTCTCATTGGTTTGAGTTTACTATGTCCATAAGACTTTGCCACATTGGTTACAGCTCCTCTCTAATTCAGTCTGAGACTAGTGAAAACTTTTTCCAAATGTCCAACATCCTTGCCTTTTTTTTACTGTGCTATTCTGGACAAATTTGACTGCCCTTTGTAGACTTGCCACCTTCATTTTCATAATACATCTTTAATATCTGGCTCTCCAAAATTCGATTAAATAAAAAAGCTGACAGTGTTAGGCAATATCTTGGTTAATGAATCCTCTAAAAAACAAAGAAGGCATAAAAGGATCAGTGGCACATGCGTATACTCAAGTATCAGTCTGATAGAGAACCTTGCTAAACACCGGGAAACTTTCCTACAAAGAAAACTCTTTGAAATTGAGTGCTGATAAGATAAGAGCTGATTAGATAGATAGATAGATAGATACAGTAGATAGATAGATAGATAGATAGATAGATAGATAGATAGATAGATAGATAGATAGATAGATAGATAGATAGATAGATAGATAGATAGATAGATAGATAGATAACAATATTAAATTAAAGAGTGACAAAAATGCAGATAAAACAGACAATAACTTTGCATTATGCTAACGTTTACCCCCCGGGTGGAACTGAAGAGTCACATAGTGTGGCGGAGGAACAATCTCCTCAGTCTGTCAGTGGAGCAGGATGGTGACAGCAGTCTGTCGCTGAAGCTGCTCCTCTGTCTGGAGATGATCCTGTTCAGTGGATGCAGTGGATTCTCCATGATTGACAGGGGCCTGCTCAGCGCCCGTCTCTCTGCTGCGGATGTCAAACATCCCTTCTGATGCCGGCCATTTTGCTAACGTCACTTCCTGTATGGGTCTTTAAAGTCTCCATTTTTTTCTATGAGAATCGGTTCTGTTTTGGACTCTGTTCTATGCACATCGTGCGCTTAAAACTCAAACTTTTGCAGCCGGCAAAACAAATTACGGGTGGCTGCCCCAAACTTTAATGATGTCTTGGTCTAATTATTATCACACCTGCCATAGGGTTTCTTGATTCAAATCCTACAGGTGCTGATGTGACAACCAGCTTGACTTTTGGGCTTTCTGCCTCCTAATCACAAAAGCAGATATTGTCCGTAGTTTTAAATTACCATGCAGCTCAGATTCCCCTTGAACGCCACTAAATGATGCATCCTTACACAAGTTCGCAGACAGTGAGCTATAATTAAGGGCGGCTAACAACACTTTCACCGTTCTGCACAGCTTGTACCGTACTTCTGATTACCTGGTACAACTCCCCAAGCCGAACAGTAGAAGGGAACACAAATTGACTAAGGATGTGTTAACGAGCAAACAATTTGGTCTTTTACACTCATATAAATTGTGTTTTTTTTCTGAAACGCCTCATTAGTTAATATGATTGTAATTGCAGAGATGGGAACAAACAATAGAAATTTAATTGCTGCTTAGTGAAAAGCCCTACCAGTATTCGCAGATGTGTTGCTCTCCCACACCCCTCCACTTATTTCATGATTCACAACTGAAAGTTCATATGAACTTTTCCTTCTTGCACTTTTAACTCTTTCCACAAATACTCCATTCACAAAAGGAAAAAAAGTCAGCAAGCAGGTTTACTGATCAAACCTGGCATCATTTCAAATAGACGTTGAGCAATATCCTCCATGCAGGTTTTACATGCACAATGCTATGTAAAGCTTGGGCACCCCAATAAAAATCATTGTTATCAGTTTATAACTTGCTAAGCTTTTGAGGCAGCAAATTCATTTTAACATATTTGATACCTTATGGAAACAGAAACATTTCAATAGATGAAATATTTTTTATTGGACCAACAGAACCAATTTAATGTGCATTTAAACACAAATAGACAGGTGCATACATTTGGGCGCCCCAAAGGAATAATCACATCAATATTTAGTAGAGCCTCCTATTGCTGAAATAACAGCCTGTAGGCGTCTCCTATAGCCACTGACAAGTCCCTGAATTCTGGCCGGTGGTATTTTGGACCATTCTTCCATACAAAATGCCTCCAGTTCAGTCAGGTTTGATGGCTTCTGAGTGTGGACAGCCTGGTTCAAATCAGTCCATACATTTTCAATGAGTTTCAGGTCTGGGGACTGGAATGGCCAATCTAGAACATTGTAATTGTGCCTCTGCATGAATTCCTTGGTAGACTTTGAATGGTGCTTTGGATCATCGTCATGCTGAAACATTCAACCCCGGCTTAACTTTAACTTTGTGACCGACTCTTGAACATTCTTATCAAGAATCTGCTGATAATGGGAGGAACTCATGCGGCCCTCTACTTTAACAAGGTTTCCAGTAACTATGCTAGCCACACAGCCCCATAACATGATGGACCCTCCACCAAATTTTACAGTAGGCAGCAAGTTCTTCTCCTGGAATGCTGTGTGCTTTTGTTGCCATGTATAGCACCTTGTGACCAAATAACTCTATCCTTAGTCTCATCTGTCCGCAGTAATTTTTTCCCAAAATTTTTCTGGATTGTCCAATTGCGTTTTTGCGTACCTCATGTGACTCTTCTTGTGGTGAGTACTCAGAAAAGGTACTTTGTGCATCACTCTTCCACTGAGCTGTTCCTGGTGAAAAGTGTTCTGGATTGTGGAACGATGTACAATGACACCATTAGCAGCCAGATGTTCTTGTAGCTCTCTGGAGGTGATCTGTGGTTTGTCTGTGACCATTATAATCAGCCTTCGGCTGTGCCTTTCAGATATTTTTCTTAGCCTAACACATCTTTTCTTCACAAGGACTGTTCCTGTGGCCTTCCATTTCCTAACTACATTTCTGACTGTGGAGACAGACATTCCAAACCTTTGTGATAATTTCTCATACCCTTCTCCTAATTCATAACAACAAATTCTCTTAGTTTTTAGGTCACTAGAGGTTTAAATGTTTCCAAGGAACCAAGAACCAAGGACAAGCACAACTAGCAGTTACCTATGTGAAATAAACTTTTTCATGATTGGTTGCATCTGTCTTTGTAGTTTAAGGTCTAATGAGCTAATCAAAACAATTTTGTCTTCAAATTAATGCAATTACAAAGGTGTCCAAACTTTTGCACATTCCATTTTTTTCTTACATTTTATTTTACTTCATACAACTCAATAGTGCTACACTGAGAATTTTGTTCTGATAATCATCCCCTTGTCTACAATTCTCTAGTAAAATATGGTATATTGCTGTGATCTTCTCTTATGATGACAAAAGCAAATTATCAGGCAAACTCAGAGGGGTGCCCAAACTTTTTACATAGCACTGTGTATGGTGACACGATGGCCACAGATCAATTAAAAAAAAGGAATTATTTAATGAAAGCAGACTGGCACAAAATATTCCCTGAATTACTCAGAACCCGACATAAGCTCCAGAAATGCCACTTTATTATCTGGCTTCCTGTTTATATCATATATAATATATGTTAATAATATATATATATTATTAGTTGGTACATGGTAGGACTCCCTTTTACCTTGATAGCATCTCAATATTTCCAAAAGAAGTTATGGCCCTTGGACCATCCTTTCAACCTCATCCCAAAAGTAATCTATTGGATTGAAAGTTTTGGACAGTCCAAGCCATTGGAGTGAACTGAGATCAGTTGCCATGTTGATGGAACGTGTTTTGAGATGATGCATGGTTTGTGAGTTGGTTCGTTATCCATTTAAAAAAGGGAAGGTAATAATAATAATTAATTAATTACATTTATATAATGCTCTTCTTACTACTGACAAGCACTTTACATAGAAGGAAACCACTTCAACCACCATCAATGTGCAGCATACTACTGGATGATAGAGCGGCAGCCATTATTGAGCCAGTACTCTTACCACACATTAGTTGTTGGGTGTTGAAGTGATAAGACAGACAGGCAAATGGAGACATGAGATGATTAGGGGGCCAGAATGGATGAGGCTGATATAGTTTATTTAGCCAGGACACTGGGATAAAACATAGCCATTTCAAAAGATGCCCAGGGATCTTTACATCAGATATAATCAATATTTACATTATTTATTTTTATCTCGAGTGCAGTGATCAATACCTTCAGTGCAGACAGAGCTCGTTTCCATCTACTCCATGCTCTAAAGTCAGAATTTCGAATCCTCTCTGAGTTAATGCTTTTGACTCACATGGGCTGTTGGTAGTAGTTGACTTCGGGGGTAAAGAGGCCATGGTCGGTTCAGATATGCTGCCCGAGAGTGACAAATTCTCATCGCCCACCTCACTCATAGTTTCCCTTTCACATTCACATTCACTGTTGGCTGGAGCAGAAGGTGTATCATGAGGTCCTGGCTGATCCATTCCTTCACCTGTCTCTTCCAGCTCAGTCGGTGGCAGGCAGTTTTATGAACTTGAGACTGGCTTAGACTTTGATGATGCCCTTAGCTACCTTTTCTATCTGTTTCTGACCCCTTGGTCTCCTGATCATGTTTTTATATACTTGTAATTTATTCCTCTCATGTTAATTAAATACAGGATATCTTAGACAGATTAAAAAAAAAAAAAAGCTAAATAACAGTGCTGCCAGCAGAGCACCGCTTCAGGCGTCCATCCCTTGCAACAGATGACACCAAAAAAAAACAATAAAGTTGTTCAGGGATCTTTAATGACCACAGAGAGTCAGGCCCTTGGCATTATATCTCATCAAAAGGATGGTGCCATATTAACACAGTGCTGGGGCACTGGGATTCCACACTCAGACCACAGGGTAAGGGGGGCCCCCCTGTTGGAATCACCAACACCTCATCCAGCAGCAACCCAAGCTTTTCCCGGATGGTTTCCATACCAAGTACTGGCCAGCCTGAACATGCTTAGCTTCAAGTGGATGACCTGTTCTGAAGAGCAGGTGGTATGGCTGCTACCAAGGTAGTGGTCCTAAACGGATGCATGTGGTTAGCAGCAATGCTAAGGTATGCTGTGATATATGATACTCACTTTGTATTAAGACCCTAATGAGTGCCACACCATTACACTACCATCACCAGCTGGTATCACTAACAGAAGTCAAGATAGATAAAGTGGAACCTTGGGTCACAAACGTCTTGGACTACGTACAAATCGGGTTACGACCAAAAAGTTCACCAAACTTGTGCATCTGTTCACGACCACACACTCGGTTGACGAAGAAGCCAGTTTCCCTTCCAGTTTGTACACGCCGATGATTTCCACACATGTTCAGTCTCTCCACTGTGAACTCTTTGTGCTCTATTTCATTTCCCTTCCAGTTCGTACGCGCCGGTGATTTATGCACGTGTTCAGTCTCTCCCTGTACAGTACATTGTTCTCAGTTAGACGTGCATCACGCAGATTGATTTTGTGGTATAGCGGGTCCACAGCTCATGTCAAGAGGCCAGTTTTAAATAAATAATCGTCGCTCTACAGCTGCCACGTCCTCTTCATAAATACAAGAGCAAGGCAGCTAATGGGAAGAAAAAGAAAAGAAAGACGGAGGTTGTGGAGTGTGGAAGTAAACAGGAAGCAGTGTGGAAAGAACCGGTGTGAGCGAGCAAGCGTGTGTTCGTAGGCAGGCAGCTGGACAGTGAGCCCAAGCAAGGGTGTTTGGTCGACACTTGGTGGGGCAGAAGGAAGTGGTCACTCTAGCTAAGCGATCAAGGAGCTGGAGTGACCAGAAGGAGGACGACTGGCCGTGTAAGGCTGAGAAGGCAGTATGGGTCACCAGTTAAAAAATACACCGGGCTTGTTTTTAAAGAGACTGCTTCCAGCATTGTTCTAACCTCACTATATTTAATGAAGACTTTTTTCTATTGGATTTTAGCCTCCACTTCACTTCTGTTTTTATGGGATTAGTTATTTTTTGAAAGATTCTGAAAGCACTGCACTTTTATGATTTTGGACTTTGTTTTTGATTGTTGTTTTGTTGATTTTAATAAAAGCACTCGGCACTTTTTACACCATCCCCTTGCTCCTTTGTAGTGCCTCAGTGTCGTGCTCATTGGTAACGGGTTTATGGGCTCCCGGAAGAAAGATGAGTGCTTGTAGCGAACCCGCATCGTCACAGACTTTACCTCAAAACTGTAATCTCCTCTCCACTCAGTTCCTCCTCACTTCCTTCATGCCAGAACTCGACTCATGCAAGGTTAGTTTTCTTGGTTATTTATGGTTAGTTTTGTATATACTACAGATTTTTCAAATATTAATTTTTTCCCTGTGCTTAAAACTCATTTAAAAAAAAGTGTTTACAGCAAGCGGTTCATAAGGCTATAGCGTGAACTCTTGCAATGTTAGTTTTCTCTGTTCAAGGTTTTCTCAGTGTTATTCAATGTTTATATATTTAGTTTACTATTACACTGTGCATTCTACCGTATAATTAACTATTTTTGCCCTTAAAAATCTTAAAACAAAATACATATATACACTGTATATACATACAGTTTGTACGGTCCGGAATGGATTAATTGTATTTACATACAATTCTATGGGGGAAATTACTTCGGTTCACAACCAAATTGGGTTGCGACCAGAGTTTTGGAACGAATTACGGTTGTGACCCGAGGTTCCACTGTACATGGACTTATACTGTTTGAACACCAAATTCTGACTATACCACTGTGTTGCAACAGAAATTGAGATTTGTCCATATGATATTTTTCCAATCTGAAATCATCCACTTTTGGTGATCCATTGCAAAAGTCGAGCCTCATGGACAAGAACAGAATCTGATACGGTTGTCTGCTGATGTAGCCAATACACTTCAATGCAATACAATACAACACAATTTATTTTTGTACAGCCCAAAATCACAAAAGAAGTGCTGCAATGGGCTTTAACAGGCCCTGCCTTTTGCCTTGACTCTCTAAGAAGAGAAGAAAAAACTCTTGTAGGGAAAAAAATGGAAGAAACCTTGGGAAAGGCAGTTCAAAGAGAGACCCCTTTCCAGGTAGGTTGGGCGTGCATCGGGTGTCAAAAAGAAGGGAGGTAAATACAATACAATACACAGAACAGAACGCATGTCATCGTCAATACAATATAATAGTGCAATAGAAATATTCCAAGTACAGAGCAGAATTCAACAGTAGATGATATCACATAATATGATTTGGATTTGTTCAGAGTCCTAGAGACCTCGACCATCAAGCTGCCTCCGCCTATTGGTCATTCCACAGCTGAGTCAGTGCTGGACCAGCCAATGCGATGAAAGAACCCCTGTACCCGATGATTTCAAAGATAGCCTCTTACACACAAATGTGGCAAAGTGCCATTATTTAAGGGGTTTTGGCCCAAACAAGTCTACCCATTCATCAACAGAACTGCCACACACAAATGTTTCCTACTTCTCTTGAAACACTAGAGATGAGATGACAACTGGCACCTCTGATTTTAATTCTAATGCTCGAACAATGAACAACTGTGGTAGTGCCATATAAAAGGTTTATTTTTGGTTTATTATGTCATGTTTGTTTTCTGTTGTTTTTTCCCCAAACTAATCAGAGATACAACTTTAAGCTGAGAATGGTGAGATGCGGTGGGGTTTGTGTAGTTTGGCAAGTTACCCTACAAAAATCTGAAGTGAGAGATGCCAGAAAACTTCCAATCTATTTGTTTGCAATAAAAAGAATTTCCAGGCAGAGAACAGGCTTCATAGCCAGAGATCCGGTTTTGTAGCATCATTGAAGGAGAGTGGAGTATGGCTTCAAACTCATCTGTTTAACGTGGCTCATCCTCCGGAGGATGTGTACCTCTGAAGCTTTCATACACTTTGGGATTTGCTGGTAGGACTATAATTTCTTTTGGGGAATCTGTTTTTGTCAGGAGAGAACGTGCCACTATCCATCCATAAGCCTTTTTCATTTACATTTTGGACTATTCATTACTTCTGCCACCCTGGACCTGTTAGGGACTATGTAAATACAGCTTGGCGTTTGTGTTGCTCTATGCCTTGTTCGTACGTGAGGATGTTGTAAATATTGTAAATATTTTGTGGTATATGCAATGATTTGCATTGGGTGTGGCGAGGATGGACAGGAATAGGAACGAGTACATTACAGGGTCAGCTCAAGTTGGACGGTTGGGAGACAAAGTCAGAGAGGTGAGATTGCATTAGTTTGGACATGTGCAGAGGAGAGATGTTGGGTATATTGGGAGAAGAATGCTAAGAATGGAGCTGCCAGGTAAGAGGAAACAAGGAAGGTCTAAGCGAAGGTTTATGGACGTGGTGACAAAAGACATGCAGGTGGTGGGTGTAACAGAGGACAGGAAGATATGAAAAAAGATGATCAGCTGTGGCAACCCCAAACGAGAGCAGGCAAAAGAAGAAGAAAAAGATATGTGATGAGGGGTGTGCAGTATCTATTATCTACAATAATATTTTAAATTATTTTTTAAAAATGTGCTAGCTGACATTGGGCTTGTCACGCACTCACAAAAAACAATTAAAAACTGACCTCAAGAGTCCACACATTCACTGTGTTATGTAGCCTAGTCTCGTGGGGCAAGACATAATTCTCAAATGAGGATACACATTTGGGGGATGACTTGTTAAAACGTCAGTAGTGAAATTCTGTGCTGCAATGCCTTGTATACACAGAGCTTCTTCCTAAACACCAGTTCCCAATTTCTCTTGTCCGTGCATTTTAAACACACCACAAGGGTTTCAAGAAGAGAGTATAAGATACTGAAGAAAAGATTTGGTTCTGTGAGAAAATAAAAAGCTAAAATTGCTGTTGTCCATTAAGGAGCTCAGTGGCACAAGGTAACTGAATCTTAACGATTCATTTGTACATTTTAATGAGCTCTGCGACAGAAGAGACGCATTTGAGAAATACTTCTGTCTGCGACGATACCTTTCTGTCATTTTGACTACTGTATGTTATAGCAATGAACAGATCTTAGATAAGCATTGTGGTCTATAGATATACCAAGTGTTAAAGTGCTTTGGCTATTTGGCATGCCATGTTTGCATTACCAATTAGACAGTAATTCCCACAATGCTGTGTGTTTCAATAAAAGAAAGGTTTCTTCACCAGTGAATGTGGCCATGTTATTTTATATACTAGATGGCAGCAGAATTCTGTATTGAGCATTACTCCAGCTTCATGCGCTACATTGATTTATAATGGCTAAATCCTGAGAGACATTCGGGGTTAACTGTATTTACAGAGAATTCCAAGCCTGAGAGACTTGGAGAGTTAAGGGCAATTAATTAATATTTAGTTTCTATGCATTTTGTGTTGAACTCCTATCTTGTTTGTAAAGCAGGACCACCCTAATGTCACCACTGAAGGACCACTCTCAGGCTATATAGTGTGTGGACAGGGAGGAGATCTTTCAGTGGTTCATTGATTGTCATTGGATGAGTGCATTTCTTTTGCAAGTATTTAATACTTAAATATTAAATTTTTTTTATATATTTCATTATTCGATTGCCTGCTGGGATTTGTTTGCTATTGGTTGGCTTTTAGGCAAGTCCTTTTTGCCATAGCTGTTCTTATTTTAATATTTCTAATCAATTACTATTTTAAAGATTTTGCTCTGGAACTAGTACTTTAAAGCCTTTTAAGGTTTTAAAGTTGCTTTCCCTAGGTGGGACTTTTTTGTGTATTTTGGAACATTAAAGACATTTTTTTGAAACTTTAAAAGACAATTCCCAATTGTGGGCCAAATTAGGCCGAAGCCTCCCTATGGAAGTTGGAAGGTCAGACTGGCGGGGGTTAAGATTTTTCTAAATAGGTTAGGGAGGACTCTGACTTGTATTTGTGGGCATTTTAGGACATTTTCACTATTAAAGTTCACTTAATTCATGACAGACAAACAGATAATACTAAAATCAATGATGAAAAATTTTACAATCAGGTTACACGTTTCTGCAGCCACACATCACAAGTGGATGAACCTGAGTCTCAAATTGGAGTCATCATACCTCAATCCCCCTTTTACAGTGAGCCCCTTGTTCCCCTTAAAACCAAAAGAGCTTTTGCAGGTGACAACAGCACAGACAGCAGCCACAATCCTAAGCCTTAAAGCCAAGTAAACTAGAGATGTCGCACAGATAGTTAATCAGTTTTAATAAATTGTAGCGAGATATGAAAAGTCGTAAAGGCTGCTCAGCTGTGGCTGCTCTGTGCTCTTATCTGTTCCGTTTGTGACCGTCCTGCATGTTCAAACACGGCCTGCCTGATGCCTTTGTTTCTCTGTTTAGGTACAAACAGCAGGCGCTGCTATCAATCAGCTCCAGAGAAAAGAAAGGCTCACACTTTCATTAAGACCACCTTTCCGGTCTTTAATCCATTTGTTTACATAATGGAACAACAAAAAAAATAAAATAAACAGAATTCAGAAAAGAAAAACAGAAAAAACAAAAGGCAAAGCAGGGAACAATGGGCATGGACTCGGCTAGCTTCCTGCTGCTGAATGCAATTAACCTACTGATGAAACAGATAAAAGCAATGATGTACAGTACAGAGCGAGGGGGAGGACGGCCACACGAGAAAGAGGCTTCACACGTAGACACGATTAATAACGGCACACACCGTCACATGTGCGCACGGACACCAATGCAAGTAGCACCAGAGCCCACAGGACACAAGTCAATATCATCCAGAGCAGAAGATCTGAGTGGACACTACAACAAGAACTGTGTACAGTGACAAACAGGAAGGTCTGTACCCACATACATAAAGGACTGAATCCCTTCAGTCTTCTTTGCCACTTCAAATGCAAGAAAAGAAAAACAGATAAAAAAAGCACAAGAACAGAGACTGACCTTACAAAGGATGCAAGGGTTTCAATAAAATGGAAATCAATTTGTGATCAGTGATCAGTTGGTTAAGACTACCCTCGCATAGTCCTTAAGAGTAAAAGTGCAGCAGTGGTCTCAAACAATAGGTGGCACCATTGTCCAGCAGCTTAGTCTTAGACATCCATCCATTATTACTTGAACCAAGTGTAAGCATTTAAATTCATTTTGCCATTAAGAAATATGATTAAAACCAAACTGATTTACTGGGAGAGGTCTGCTAGTTTAAAAAACTGCTAAATCGTCCATTTTAACCTGTTTAGCCAGGGTAGTTGGACTACATTTATTGAAGGTCAGCTGGAGCCCATATTAGAAATTATGGGGTGCAAGGCTGGCACAACACCTGGACATGGAGCCAGTCCATGACAGGATGAACACACACACACACATCTCAGGGACCAAATGGGCATCACCAGTCCTCCTAAAATGCATTTGTCATTCGGAAGAAACCAGATCACATGGAGGAAACCCACACATACGTGCAGACAACATGCAAATGCCACGTGGGGAGCATGCCGGATGTGAACGTTGATCTTATTGCGAGGCAGCAGTGGTAATGCTGCGCCACCATACCTTATTAAAATCATTTCAGCTTACTGGGGGGCATTAGGCCAGAGGCTATACCAGAGATTTCCTAGGCAAAAAACCCAGGAAAGGACAGCACTTAAGAGTTTCAATTTAACAGATAAATTCAAGTCAAAGTTAGTTCTTCATAATTATGGCATATATTAGTATTGATATTAAGTATATATTAATATTTGTGGTATATTAGTTTGCCACATTAAATTGTGTTCTAAAGAGAAGCATTCTCTTATATTTTTATGTTGTTGCAGAAGTTTAAAATGGGGATGAAGATACCCAATGTACAAAAATGAAAATGAAAGTCAAAGATACTGTAGACAGACAAACAGAGAGAGAACCAGATAGATAGATAGATAGATAGATAGATAGATAGACAGACAAACAAACGGATGGATGGATGGACAGACAGATTTCACAACGATTAATCAAGAACAATCAAAGATAACTTTAGAAAACTGATTTGGTACACTGTTACATTTTTGACAGGAACAGGCCATTCAGCCCAACAAAGCTCACCCATCTTATCCACCCACTATCTCCAAAACGTAATCAGTGAGTCTTACCCCAAAACTCAAGAAGCAGGCTTTTGGCCTGCAAGTGCTCATCAAAAAGGTGCAAGGCTTTTATATTTAAAAACTCAGAAAGGGGAAGGGGAACTATGCAAAAACTCCTGGCCCCCCAATGACAAAATAATGTTCTTCTGTTTAAAGAATTTATTGAAACAAAAAAAGAAAGAAAAAGATGCAAAAATAGGTATGCCTAAAACACAAACCTAAATCAGTCCATAATCCAATAACCCTAAATTAAATAGCAAAGTCAAAGTACCCAAAGTATCAAATAAGAAAGCATACACTGTATAACAATAGATATTTAAAAGTGCAAAGGTCCCTAAAGTTCTACACTCTACCACATTTTACAGTATATGGAAAAGTTATGACCTGCCAATGCCAAAGAAATTGACACTAACTGGCTAAGCAATCAATCTTCCTTTTATATAGTGTCTTTCATAAAAACAATTAGGTATTATCAAAAATCATATTAGAAAAGTGACAAGTTGGAGTATATGGAAAAGCTATTATCCATCACTGCTGTATAAAAAAAAACATGAACTGGCAGGTCAGTTGGTCTATGTTTTACATACTGCCTTTCATAACTAGCACCCAGTCCTACAAGCAGATCCTCCATCTTACAGGGAAAACTTGGGGTTGATAGCAAACTTTTCCAATCCAGGTGGTTCAGTGTGTGGTGGGTGCGGCAACGTGATATTCATGCATGCCCCAGACCTCTCTCTCTCTCTTTCACAATGAGTAATTAAATACTATCAAAAGTTATTCGAAAAAATGACCATGGCACACTACACGGAAATGTTATTACTCATCTCTGCTTAAGAATTATTACTATCTGGCAAGTCAATAGGTCCACATCTATATATATAATTCACTAAGGCAAGACAACAATGGAAAGCACGCTGGAAGGGGTGTGGATTCACTGAGCCGCCGACAAGTAAGACACCTATGGCGCACGCAGAAGGAGCCACGCCCACCAACTCCTGACACCTCCGAGCCACTTTGACTGTTCATAGAGGCTGATTTATTACATTACCAATTTTTCAAATGTTTATTTGCTCCCTGTGCTTAAAAATCATTAAAAAACCGGCCTGATTATGCGGCGCGGGCTGGCTAGTTTTATATAATGCCTTTCCTAATGAGCTTTTAAATACTATCAAGCATTATACAAGAAAACTATTATGCTACATGGAAAGGCGATTAGCCATCTCTGCTGAAGGATTAACATTAACTGGCTAGATAGTCAGTTTACAACTATATTTTATATGATGACTTTCATCAACACTAGAATTACCAAACCTTACGAAAAACCTTGTAAAACTGGCCATTCTTATATCCGTTCACACCACTCCGTCAGCGTATTTTGTGTTGTAATTGTGTCGATAAGCCCAAGCAGCCTGCTATCCCATCTTCCCACCGTTGCAGAAACGGCAAAAAACTCTCCCAGCTCGAGCCTTGTTTATCAGGGAGTGAGGTACTTAGAGCTGAATAGGCTAAAGTACCTCAGTATGTTACAGTATTTGGAACACATGCATTTCATGTGTGTTCCGTATCTACAAAGAACTATATAAGCGTAGGATGACAGGAAATGCAAGAAACGTTGAACACATACCAAAAAGAAAAACTTTTTTCATGTTTTAGTACTAACTACAAAATTTTGACATGAAGTGTATAATGTGTGAAGACTGAAGTCCAAATATCAAATAAGCACTTTCACAAAAGGTACACATATAACAGAACAAGTGCGATTTTATCCAAGACTATAACCAAAGAAAAAGAAATCGGGTTAAGGTGGCTTGTTGTCATGACTTTTTTGGTAGTACAGCCGTAACAACTGCTGACTCCTATTCAAAAGGTCACGAGTTCGAGCCTTACCACATCCCAAAATAAAATTGCTGCTCATATTGTTACTATTATACAATAAAAACATACATTTGATCCAAGTCTGTAACAGCCGTTGTAAATGCATGGTACTTGTAAAGGTTAGCGTTTTTTTTAATTTAGTTTTATTCTCTCAGTTGTGTTCATGCTCACCCTGTTTCTGCGGCAGTGGGAGGATGGGATAGCAGGCTGCTTGCTGCTTGGGCTTATCAACAAATTTACAACTCAAAAGATGCTGACGGAGAGGTATGAGCAGATTTAAGGTGGGCCGGGTTTACAAGTTTTTTCGTAAGCTTTGGTAATTCTAGTGTTAAGAGTAATTAAGCACAATCAAAAATCATTTCAAATTACACAGAAGTTATTACCAGAACAAAGTACAAGTAATTAGCTAGTCCTTCAGTCTGTATTTTTTATAGTGCCTTTGCCAGGATATGTTTTTGATAGTAGTATGGTCAATTTCGTCTTCCAATGCTTAACTAACGTTTGAGATTTTTGGTAATTGTATGTTTTACTTCATTTCCCTCTAATATAGCCAACCATCATAAAAACCTAATATTCTTTTTCATGAACAATTCAAAGTTGCTCAATTTCAGAAGTGGCCACTTCAGATTGTGATTGCGATAGTTATTATGACCACATATTGTAGCAGGCGGACGACTTTTTAAAACAGCCAAAAGCAAGTTATATTTCATTCACTAGATCCACTGACCAACATTTCTGCTACATCAACAATGCAATGTGGGCATTTTTAGTCCACTGGAACCCAACATGCATGTAATGAGTGAGCAGACAAACCAAAAACCTTTTTTGCTTGCATGCACGATTGCCCTTGGCCCTGTCATCTTTGGCCATCAGAGGCTGAAGTGGGGAGAACTCACACTTCTGCACAAGGCCGAATTTTGGTGGGAAACCAACCATCCATTCATTCATCCATCGATCCATCCACCCATCTTCCAAAAGCTGAAAATTATAGTTAAAAAAATTCCAAATATAAAGGGCACTATAAACTCCAATTACAGCCCCCCATTCTACAGTGCTACTGCCCACACGTATTCTTCCTAACTTTTTGACAGACGTACATACACGTCAGAACATCCTGAGATAAAGTAGCACACAAAGGCAAGGTACAAAAAAAAAGGTTACAAGCTTTCATTTTCTATTCCAAGAAAATGAACTGCTGACATTAATATAGTCTGATGTTACAGAAGGGCATCTGCTTGGACGGTTCAGAATTGCCAATGCCTCTTTAACGGGGCAGAAGGATCAGGTAGTGTCTATAAATAGAAAAAGTGAACCTCCTACGGCAAACAGAGTGCAACGGATTTGTTATAATTCAGAAGTAAGCACAGCTCATGCTGCAGTGTTAAGTCTCACCCTCAAACTTGCCTACCGCCATGCCGCCCACTGACCAGGAATAACTAGGCCCTGAACAGAGGTCTTCAGGTGTAACACTGAGTCCAGCTCCTCTTTATGTTTTGCAAAGTCTGCGCTGTTCATTCTCTCATGCTTATTAACTCCTTAGTCGAATTCTCTCATTTATTTGTGCCCCCCAACATCATTTACAGTGTTGCATCTTTTTACTGGCTCTGCATGTAGCCCTCTCCTTTGTTCTGCTTTTGCCCAGCTGATACACTGACCTCAGTCTAACCAAACACATTTCCATAGCCCACCTCATAATACAAATTAAAATTAAACAAACAACTGGGGTGGCAAGGTGCCGAAGTAGTTAGAGCTGCTACATCACGTATTTTAGTTTCAGTTGTCAAATTCTGTTATTGACTCTCCCAATTGTCTGGCTGGGTTTCTCATCAGGTACTTTCTCCCTCACAGACATCCCAAAGGTGTAAAGATTATACAGATTGTAGTCTCGGTGAGTCAGACGTACAGTATATTATGTGCATTCTAAGATAACTAACAGTGAAGTTTGCATAAAAGTGAATGGGAACAATTAGACGGCTTGCAGAGTGTCACATTTCTAAACCCATCCAATCCCTCAAAGGCGGAGCTCAAAGTAGGGGTTAATCTGGTCTGATTACGATAAACTGTCTGCAGCGAGTCTCCTAAAAAGACCCCTAATTAAACACATAAATGTGTGCCGCATGTGAGGAGAGCACATTCCTTGTATAAAAAATAAAAATAACCTGTTGAAAGGAATACAACTTTCTGTAACATCAGATCATACACAGGCATTTAAAGACACCAGTGGACGAGAGGTAAATGTGAACAATAAATTGTCACAGGTGCTGTGTGTGCTGTCTGTTGTTCAGTTATGCCGACAGTGTCAGATGCAGGTTTGAAACAATTAGCAGCTATGTTTGTGGAAACATAAAACTGCAAAATGTGTCACACTGCGACAAAAAGACTGCCATTAAGAGAGCTGATAACGAGGAGCCACAGGAGATGCAGATTTCAGTACTCAGAACTCTCAATTCAACGAATGTGCCTGACAACACCAGTAGATGCACAGATGTGTATATTCATTGACCGCAATGCTTATCAAGCTCTGCTGTTGTTATGCCATATAGTGATGGAATAGTTAAAATGACAGGAAGATATCGTAGCAGACAGAAGCACTTCTGTGAGACAATATTTTTGAGGGTACAATAGTTAAGTATTTTGGTTTGCAGTGCACATTGAAATATATAAGCATCTGTCTTAGAAATGTCATGAAGAGAACAACTGAAATTGTTAAGTGAATAAAAGACAAGAATGTACTAGAAGAATGGTTGATGTAATACACATAAATATACTAAGTCAGGGGTGCCCACACTTTTTCGGCTTGTGAGATACTTTTAAAATGACCAGATCGAAATGATCTACCTATATTAAAAATGAATATATATATATATATATATATATATATATATATATATATATATATATATATATATACACACACATATACACATATATATATATATATATATATATATATATATATTTATATATATATATATATACATATACATACAGTACAGGCCAAAAGTTTGGACACACCTCCTCATTCAATGTGTTTTCTTTATTTTCATGACCATTTACAGCACTCCAACACTCTCCTTCTTGGTCAAATAGCCCTTACACAGTCTGGAAGTGTGTTAGGGGGTCATTGTCCTGTTGAAAAATAAATGATCGTCTAACTAACCTGACTTCTGCACAACACAACTGCTGGTCCCAACCCCATTGATAAAGCAAGAAATTCCAGTAAATAACCCTGATAAGGCACACGTGTGAAGTGAAAACCATTTCAGGTGACTACCTGTTGAAGCTCATCGAGAGAATGCCAAGAGTGTGCAAAGCAGTAATCAGAGCAAAGGGTGGCTATTTTGAAGAAACTAGAATATAAAACATGTTTTCAGTTATTTCACCTTTTTTTTAAGTACATAACTCCACATGTGTTCATTCATAGTTTTGATGCCTTCAGTGAGAATCTACCAATGTAAATGGTCATGAAAATAAAGAAAACACATTGAATGAGGAGGTGTGTCCAAACTTTTGGCCTGTACTATATATATATATATATATATATATATATATATATATATATATATATGTATATGTATATATATATATTGTCACACACGTGTGCATGGGAAGCAGCTGAAGGGCTTAGGAAATACTGTTTATACATCTGCCCAGGGGGTGCACTGGCGCTCTTTCTGAGTTCTCTGCAGGTCTTACCGGAAATCCCACCAGGAGCCGCCATTTCCAGGAAGGACACATCACTTCGGTTCCGCCCCCAAGAATGAGGTCACTTCGGTTCCGGCCCCAAGGATGATGTCACTTCCAGTTCCGGCCCAGAGGGCGACATCATTTCCGCCCTCTGTGCTATAAAGCTCACTGCCTTTGCTTAGGCAGGCAGTTCTGTTTTGGACTCTGTTGTGTAACAACTGTTTAAATATGCCTCAAAGACTTTTGCAGCGGAAACCGATTAAGCGGGTGGCTGCCCCAAACCTTTCACGTCTCTGGTCTCCTCTTCTTACAGTGGCGTAGTCGGCAGGATGGTGTCCCGATGAACCGGGACACGAACTTCATGGAACCAGGTGGGTGAGTACGGGGCCGAGTTTCAGGGCAGGGAGTGCGCGGAGGGTCAGGAAGGACGGTGCAGGCTCTGCTCCATGAGCATAACCGGGGTTGACCACCCATCTCGTGGAGAAGGTAGAGGGACCCACAGGCGTGGGCTGGCTTCTGGGGAACACACGAGTGGCTCAGTATGCTCTCCTTGGCAGGAAAGCCGAGCTGCCCATCGGGACCAAGGTCCCTGTTAGCGATGGGTTGTCCCCAGGCTGGCAGGTGAAGAAATAATAAACTGGGAGTTTAACCCAAACAAAGGGCTGTCAGAGCAGGCTATGGCTCTCTGGCAACAGGTGGGTGAGTGGCTACGGCCATTGAGTTGACCCCTTACAAATAGTGCAGCAAGTGGCCTGTTTTTGCTGCTAAAAAGCTACCCCAGGATTTTGCCCAGCCGCCTGGGGCTAATTCCATTCTATGGACGAGCTGCTAAACCTTGCAAACCCAGAGGCCGGCTGTGAAACCTGGAAGGCAGAACAGCCGCTCTGTGGACTACCCGGGAGCTATGTCCTACTAAAGCAGTCCCTTCCACGCAATCCAGAGCCTGTTCCGAAGTCGCCGGGCCGTCTGGCTTGCGACCTGTCGGGGAACAAGGCGGACCGTAGGGGACAATGGCGGGGTTGTTTGTGTGCCCTTAGCAATCCCTGGCGGATAAACATACGGGGAGCTTCTTATTAATGGACATAAATAACAGCGCTGTTCGATTCCGGCAGTAACGTGTCTGTCGTTGCTCGCCGTTTTATTCTACCGCAACAGTGGATTAAAAAGAAGACCAGTCTAAAATGTATACACGGAGATATCCGCACATACAATACCGCCCGGTGTTACGTATGTCTCGGAGGAACCCTTCGACAGCTTACGTGGCGGTGCATCCGGATCCTCCGTTTCCGTAATCCTCGGGCGAGACTGGTCTGATAGTAACGGGTAGTTTAGAAAGCATTCCCGAAAACTTATGGCCTCGTTATAGATGACAACGATTCATCTCAAGTTGCTTCCACACCGTGTAATCAGCCGACAGGGAGTGGGGCGGTAGGCCAAGAGGTGGACGAAGACACTCCCGGACCGTCGCGGGCTACTACGTCATCCACTAGCGCCCGCAGCGAGGAGGAATCTCCGCCCTTGAGGTCAGACCGGACCCGCTCTCTGAGTTGCACTTTCAGTTTAGAGCGACGCGGCTTCTTTCAAGAGAGAACAGTGGAATGGCGACTCTCTGAAACACATAAAGAATGCAGTGGTTCTCGTTAACGGCCAACGCATTTGCCCATGCCACAGGGACCTCACTTTGTCGTTGATAATGATTTGTTGTATCGGGTCGCTGAACATGAGGGAAGGTCCGGAAGTTGTTGCTAATCCAGCGGACCTACCGGCGGCAGGTTTGCGAGTTAGCACACTCCCACCTTCTTGGAGGCCATCTCGGCTCCGATAAAACATTAGAGCGAATTAAGCTCCGTTTTTTCTGGCCGGGGATTAATGAGGAGGTTAGCGCTTTTGCATTTCCTGTCCGGAATGTCAACTGCGGCAAATTCCTAGGAGGACCGTGCTCCTCTGATTCCCCTTCCCTTATTGGCGTTCCTTTGATAGGATTGGGGTTGACATAGTAGGACCCTAGAACCCTCAGCCCGAGGATATAAATATATACTGTCCTCGTGGATTATGCTACCCGATTCCCTGAAGCCGTTCCGTTGCTCGGCTACCACAAAAATATTGCACGGAACTAGTAGGAGTCTTTTCGGAGTAGGCATTCCTAGAGAAGTCCTGACGGACCAAGGAACGCCTTTTACCTCGGAAACGTTCAAGGAGACTGCCAAGTTACTGAAAATAAAGCATTTAAAGACCTCGGTGTATCATCCTCAAACCGATGGCCTAGTGGAGAGATTTAATCAAACTCTCAAGCAAATGCTACGTAAGGTAGTCAGCAAGGATGGGAGGGATTGGGACCAACTCCTCCCCCTTGTCCTCTTTGCATATCGGAAGTTCCTCAAGCCTCTACGGGTTCTCTCCATTTGAATTACTGTACGGAAGACAACCCCGGGGTTTATTGGATATTTTAAAAGAGGGCTGGGAAGGGGAGGCACAGCCCTCCACTAATATTTTGGAATATATCGCCCAATTGCGCAGTAGATTTGATGCAATAAGACCGATTCTAAAAAGTCATATAGAGGAGGCGCAATCAGCACAGGCCCGCCTTTATGACCGTGGCACGACTCTCCGGGAGTTCCAACCGGGGGATCGCGTCATGGTATTGGTACCAACTTCTCACTCTAAACTGCTCGCCATTGGCTAGGCCCCTACGAAATTAAGGAAAGGAAGGGATTGGTTGACTATTTGGTGAAACAGCCCAATGCCGACCAGCTGAGCGAATATATCATGTAAACCTGCTGAAACCGTGGAAGGAGAGGGATCCCGATCCCTCCTCCGGACAGCCCTTCTCTCTTCGCTGAAGTAAGTTCCCTTAATTTCGGCGAGCAGCTATCCCCCAGGCAGAAACAAGAGCTCGAAGCAGCTATCCGCTCTGTCCCAGAGGTGGTAAGTGAAAACCGGTCGGACCTCTCTGATTGCGCATACATATTGACTGACCGGGGTGATCGTCCGTGGCGACCCTACAGACTCCGGAGGCAAAGAAAGTAGAAGTGGAACTGGAAATCAAGCGAATGCTGGCACTAGGAGTAATCGAGGAAAGTAGTAGTCCCTGGTCCAGTCCCATCGTCTTGATTGCTAAGCCTGACGGCAGTTGGAGGTTTTGCAATGACTTCCGTCGGCTTAACCAAGTTTCCAATTGATGCTTATCCCATGCCTCGCGTGGATGACCTCCTCGAGACTGGGACCAGCCAAATTCTTGACTACACTTGACATGACAAAGGGGTACTGGCAGGTTCCTTTAACGGAGTCCGCGAAGGAAAAAACCGCGTTTAGCACTCCTAGCGGACACTGGCAGTATCGTGTCCTTCCATTCGGGTTACACGGGGCGCCTGCGACTTTTCAGCGTCTGGTGGACAAAGTGCTCCGGCCCCATAACTCGTTCTGTGCTGCCTATCTGGATGGCGTGTCATCTATTCCAGCACCTGGAAGGAACACATACAGCAGGTCACAGCAGTATTACGGACATGGGAGAGGCGGGCTCGAATCAACCCCAAGAAATGTTTCTTTGGATTGAGGAAGCCAAATATTTGGGCTACCTAGTGGGCGGGGTACTGTGAGGCCACAGTGTTCCAAGTTGCAAGCCATAATGGCCTGGCCCGTCCAAAACCAAGCGGCAAGTCCAATCCTTTCTCGGTTTGGCGGGTACTACCGCCGGTTTGTGCCTCGCTTCTCGAGAGCGCGCCTTGACCGACTTGACAAAGAAAAGAGCTCCTAATACGGTGGTATGGTCTGATAAAGCGGAGGCTGCATTCAGTGACTTAAAAAGGGCTCTGACTTCAGCACCTATCTTGATCTCCCCTAACTTCTCTCTCCCTTTATCCTCCAGGCGGACGCCGGACACAGGCTTGGGTGCCGTGTTGAGCCAAAGCGTCGGCGGTGTTGAACACCCGTTATGTACCTGAGCGGAAACTGTTGGACAGGGAGACCAGGTGCGCGGTGGAGAAAGAGGCTCTGGCGATCAAATGGGCGGTAACTCAGCTGCGGTACTACCTCTTGGGTCGCGTGTTCACTCTGGTGACGGATCATGCACCTCTGAAGTGGATGGCCCTTCACAGGGAGTCGAATCCACGGGTCACGAGGTGGTTTCTTGACCTGCAGCAGTACAAGTATACGCTTCGTTCATCGACAGGGGTCTCTTCATGCCAACGCCGATGCCCTCTCCCGGCCCACGACCTCTCGGTGCAGGTCGCCCGACCCGGCGGGTCTGGGCTGAGGGGAGTCTTGTCACACACGTGTGCATGGGAAGCAGCTGAAGGGCTTAGGAAATACTGTTTATACATCTGCCCAGGGGCGGGTGCACTGACGCTCTTTCTGAGTTCTCTGCAGGTCTTACCCGGAAATCCCACCAGGAGCCGCCATTTCCAGGAAGGACACATCACTTCGGTTCCGGCCCCAAGAATGAGGTCACTTCGGTTCCGGCCCCAAGGATGATGTCACTTCAGTTCCGGCCCAGAGGGCGACATCATTTCCGCCCTCTGTGCTATAAAGCTCACTGCCTTTGCTTAGGCAGGCAGTTCTGTTTTGGACTCTGTTGTGTAACAACTGTTTAAATATGCCTCAAAGACTTTTGCAGCCGGAAACCGAATTAAGCGGGTGGCTGCCCCAAACCTTTCTACGCCTCTGGTCTCCTCTTCTTACAATATATATATACATATACATATATATATATATATATATATATATATATATATATATATATATATATATATATATATATATATATATATATATATATATATATATATATATATATATATATATACACATATATATATATACATACATACATATACTCAGCAAAAAAAGAAACGTCCTCTGACTTTCAACTGTTTTTACTTTCAGTAAACTTAATGTGTAAATATTTGTATGAACAGTAAAAGAGTCACACCATAAGACATAAACTAAAAATGTTTCACAATGTGTCCCTGAATGAAGGGAGGCTCAAAATCAAAAGTACCAGTCAGTATGTGGTGTGGCCACCAGCTGCTTGAAGTATTGCAGTGCATCTCCTCCTCATGGACTGGACCAGATTTGTCAGTTCTTGCTGTGAGATGTTACCCCACTCTTCCACCAAGGCACCTGCAAGTTCCTGGACATTTCTGGGGGGAATGGCCCTAGCCCTCACCCTGCGATCCAACAGGTCCCAGACGTGCTCAATGGGATTGAGATCCGGGCTCTTCCACTGCGAGGATGATCAGCTGTCCTTCCTGTCTCGCTGTCTTAGGCGTCTCACAGTGCGGACATGGCAATTTATTGCCCTAGCCACATCAGCAGTCCTCATGCCTCCCTGCAGCATGCCTAATGCACGTTCACGCAGATGAGCAGGGACCCTGGGCATCTTTATTTGGGTGTTTTTCACAGTCGGTAGATAAGTCTCTTTAGTGTCCTGCGTTTTTAGAACTGCAACCTTAAATGCCTACTTTCTGTAAGCTGTTAAGGTCTTAACGACCATTCCACAGGTGCATGTTAATTAATTGATTATGGTTAATTGAACATGCATGGAAAACATTGTTTAAACCCTTTACAATGAAGATCTGTAAAGTTATTTGGATTTTTAAAACATTATTGTTGAAATACACAGTCCTGAAAAAGGGACATTTCTTTTTTTGCTGAGTATATATATATATATATATATATATATATATATATATATATATATATATATATATATATATATATATATATATATATATATATATATATATATATGTGTTGTCGTACCTTCCATAACTGAATAACCTTTATGGCACAATAACAATTCAATACATTTATGGACACTACCGTATTTGGATTTAATAATCTTCATGTGGGAACAGGCTGACTCGCATAAATAAGTAGAGCCGAATAATGCAGTCAAGGAGCTTTTGAATTCAGAAGAAGTGAAAAATGACGGCTGTCCGATTAACTGCGATTTTAGTTCTCTCTCCTTTCTCTTTATCAGAACTTTTCGGAAGGAAGTCAGTTTCGTAGTTTTTATGAATAGTTCGAAAGTGCCTTTCCACATTTTCCTTCTTTGGAATAGCAATGATAGATTGACAGATCAGACAAACGCACTTCGATTGTGACATTGTGAGAGAAAAAAATCCTCTTCCAATTCCACATCCTGCCCATAACCAACACTTTTTTCTTAAATCCTTTCTTTAGTCAGTATAAATTGGAAGGCTAACTAGATCACAGCCGGAGTTTTGCAGTAACTTGCGCGTTTGATCGTGCATGCGGGATGATCAGCGTGTTAGAAGAAAGGAGATCTCAGACTGGCCGCCCTGTATGTCAATCAAGTGGCAAATGCCATAGAGAAGATATATAGACCAACGTTTAAAAAAAAATTTTTTTGAATGCAACGCGATCTACCTGCACTACCTTTGCGATCGACACATTGTAGTAAGTGATGATTAAGAGATCAGCTGCTATCACGTAAACAACAAGACTGGACAGTTATCACATACACAGATTTCAAAGGTAACAGCTGAACCTAAGAGATAGGAGAACAACAAGACTGCAGTAGAATCGACAAATGATTTGGGTGTGTAGGTCAACGAAATAATCAGAGTAAATGTATGCACTAATCAGCAGTGTTACGTTTATAAAACTGACCTCTGCCCTTACTTTTCTGATCAATGTGTAACAGACTGCTGCGATGAATGCTCCCTCAACATTTTCAGCATTAAAAGTTTCCTCCTGCCTGGTTTCTGAAACAAAGTAGTTTTGTCAAACTTGTCCTAGTAGACCTAGTAAAGGATAAATTTCTTTCTTAAATTAACACATTGATTTCTTCCACACTTTTCAAGTACGTGGAGCACACTTGCTGTGGTGGTCTACATGTATGTACTCTGGAGGTATGTGTGTCTCTCTCCATTGTTGCCAAACTCATTAAAAGCTTCAGTTACCCTTGTGCTACGGAGCTCCTGAATTGATAACAGCAATTTTAACTTTGAATTTTCCCTCAGTGTCAAATCTTCTGTTCAGTTTCCTTTGTTCTCTTCCTGAAATCCCGGCGGTTCTGTTCAGCTTCCTTCATTCTCTCCCTGAAATCCCAGTGGTTTAAAGTACACAGGCTGGAGGAATTTGGAGTCTTTTTGGGCTGTTTTAGGAAGAACGACCTGTGGGCAATGGCAGATTTCTCTGCAAGTCACTACAAACTTTTTAATGAGTTGTCCCCAGACGTGTATTCTCTCATTTGAGAATCATGTCTGGTCCAGGGAGACCAGCTTGACTGACCTGGTTAGGGCCTTTCTAAGTCCCAAAATTCTTCACAAATCACCACAGTACACTAAAGAGTGCCAATTTTCCTATCACATCACCAAAATAAGTATGGGTTAGGTTAATTTGGAATTCTAAATTGTCCACAGTTTCTTCCTGCTTCTAAGATACACTTTGAAATCAGTTGTTCACATAACAAAAAAGCAACAGCACAAGCCTAACAGGAGCTGGAAATGGGTAATGTGAGCACACCGAGGTTGTTTCATCACTAACAAGCTGACAGTTTAGAACAGCAGCTGCACAATCTGCCATTTTTTTTCCATAATGACTTAGGACCTTGTGTATTACTTGGACCTGATGCTCCCTGATTTCAAAGAGGCTCTCATGTAAGACTCACTGATGATTCTACAGTATTAATACCAAATATTAATGAGTGTGTTCTGCCATGCTATGGCAGCCCATCCACAGATGGTTCCTGTGCCCCAGTAGCCTTATGCTGGGTTAAGACTATGTACACACTACTACATTTTTATTTAAAAATGCAGACATTAGTCCTCATTTTCAGCTTTCGTCCTCACCACCCTGGTGCTTTTAACCTCTGCAAAGCAGGCTTTTGAAAATGCTCTCCAGATCCGTATACTTCATATACTTTTAAGTGTGGATGGGTGAAAAAGCTGCTTTTTCAAAAAGCACATTTTAATTATGCTCTGATTGGTTCATGTTTATTACGGTGCCCTTCCTTGATTGGATACTGCTTATTACAATGTTTCATTCTCCGATTGGTCACCCTTCACAGAAGTAAGCCATTTCCAACATTGTGGACATAATGTAGAGAAACTGCTTTCCATGACTACTGTTGTGTTACTTATCTAAATCACATCATGTACAGTCTGAATGCTGCATACGTGCACAAAGTCAAATCATTCACCAGTCATCACAGTGTTACAATAAATCCTGTCGCTGGCAGTGTCTCTTCAAGAAGGACTCATCTTCGCTCTGTTTCCACTGGTATATGCATGCCTACTGTAGGTAAATGGCTACTTCACTTACATACTTTTGTAACCAATGTGAAAATACTAGTGCGGACGGAAACTGTTTTGGTTTAAAAATGACCTTTTATAAATTAAAACATGGTAATGTGGATGTAGCCTAAGTGTTTTGAGTAATACATGCATAAGATGAATGTAATGACAGTTATAATATCTGAGCTAAGTTAATATACAAGGTGAACCACAAGAGGTTCACCTGGCATTGCCCTCACATACTTCACTACTAAATGTCAGAAGGCACTAAATCTGTCAAAATGCTGAACTGCACAACGTAAGAAGTTTAAGCATAATCAAAAGTGACGAAACACATAACAAAAAGGATATTCAGTGGCCGATGCTTGGACCTCACTGAATGTATGTAATTTTGGCTGTTACCAGTCAGATGCAGTACAGTGACACCAGGGTCAAAAAAGCAAATCTGGTCGCTGTCTGTGCAGTTTTTTGGTTGGCCACGTTTGTTTTAATTCTAACTTCTTAAAGCCATAAACATTAAGCCGATTGTCTTGGTGGTGTGTGCGTCCCCCAGAAGTCCTAAAAACATTTCATCAATTGCCCCTGCTGGGATTGTGACATTATTTTTCAGTCATTTTCTTTTGTTGTCTGTTTGTAGTTTGCACTCTGCTCCCTTGTCTTATGGTTTCTGGTGCTATTTATAAGTTGTACAGGGATTGTTCCAGCTTTCCATCTAATGCTTGCAGGGAGGGAAAGCCTCCAGTATCTCAAGTACCCTGTTTGGTTTGGAAAATGGATGGATGGATGTAATTTTGCTCAACTACTTTCCCCCAGAATCATTAGGGACTTCAGGTGTTATGTTAAGGGCCTTTCTTAAGGTACCTGGTGCAACAGATTCTCTACTGTGACATTAGCTAGCATGCTGGCAGATAAGCTTCTGCTTCCTTTTTCAAATGTCACCATTTTGTTATACCATTTTTGTTTGGATTTTTCTTTTTACTTTTTCTTTTAAATCTGGCTCTATTTTTGGTTTTGACTTTTGCTTATTGGATCGTTTTTTTCGTTTTTGCATTTGACTTGCTTTTGTATTTAATTTTGTTTCATTTGAAACTACTTTTTCAAACCTAGTATCATTTGGCGATTTTTTGTAATGAGAAATATATTTAATTTAGCAAATTACATGTTAATAACGTATGTATGGGCAAAGAGTTTTAATGGTTTTGGCCATCCCATTGGGGTATTATAGCAATCCCTGCATGTACTTTACATGTGCTTTCACACCTTATAGTTTGTTAGACTAGACTGATTTTAGATTTCTCCAGCGCCTTTAATACCATCCAGCTATCCCTGTTAGAGGTAAACGCAGGGGGATGAACCTATGGACTATCTATCAGGCAGGCTACAGTTTGTGAGACTAACTTGTGCTTCTGGTGCAAATGTGAGCAGCACTGGAGCACCACAAGGAACAGGCCTGTCTCCATTTCTCTTCACTTGGTACATCTCAGACTAGAAATATAACACCAGGTCATGTGACCTGCAGAAATTCTCAGCTGATTCTGCACTTATAGGGTCTGTTGATAAAGGGGATGAGACAGAGGAGTCAGGTAGAGAACTTTGTCTCTTGCTGCAAAGAGAATTGTCTGCATCTCAACATTAGCAACAATGTGGAAATGCTTATTGACTTTCACAACACCAAAGAGCCTCTGTGTCTGGTCAGGATTCAGTTTAAGAAAATCCATTCTCCTTTATTTTATTTTATTGCTTGATGACTTTGAAATGAGCTTTGCATACCTGAAAAGGGTACCGCCATGAAAGGGTCAAGAAGGAAAAGTGCGCTTACAAAGAACACGGAACGGCTTCAAACCCACCCCCTCCAGTACAAGCATTTGCTCAATTTCTGCATTCTTTCATCGGAGAGAAATTTTCAAGATGCAAAGAATAAAGAGTAAATGACCTTTTCTAAATGATATCTATTTAAAATGGCAGCCTGCCCTGCCTTAGTAGGATTAGACCCTTTAAAAGTGACGGATAAAGCTGATTGGTTGCATTTTGTAAAATACCTTGCAAGAAAAATAAAGTTTGATTCTAAATTCTGACATTAACGTTGCTTTGTATTAAAATCTGTACTGTTTAAAAGCCTCTAAGATGGTGACTGATGTTTAGAGTGCTATTTTTGAGTTGTGCTCTATACAAAGAACTAATTAAAATGTAAAGGCAACATACCTTTTAATGTTGGTAACTGGAAGTTCTATCACTTCTCCACATGGTCTCCTTGGCACTTGATGTACTTCTTATCTTTCCACTAATTCCTTGGGAGAAGAAGATTTTTAGCTGCTCCTGAATCCATGTCTGCAACACTTCTTTAACCTCATCACAAGAGGTGAACCTGCGACTGCTTGGAGCTTCTGTAAGTGGACCAAAGATGTGACAGTTGCATGGTGCTAGATCAAAGCTGTATGGGGAGGTGGAAGATGGCCAAACTGCAGCTGTTGCATTGCCACCACCATTGCAAGTGTTACATGGGTACATGCATCATCATGGAGCAGCTAGGGTGTTTTTAACAGCATTTATCATCTTTTGCAGTGAATTGTAGGTTTCAGATTCTCTCTAAGCATAGCACAGTACATTGCACTGGTCACTGATTGTCCACATTCCTGAAAATGTATCAGAATAGAACCCTTCATGTCCCAAAAAGAGTTCATCATGATTTTCTTGGACTCGGAGGGCTGCTGGTTAAACTTCTTCTTTACTAATGAAGACGGACGTTTCCACTGCATGCTCTCTTGCTTTCCAGCTCATAGAGATGGATCCATGTCTCATCTCTGGTGACAATCCATTCCAAAACACATGAAACTTCTTTATAGCATATCAGGAATTGGGTCAGAACCTCCATGAATCGCCATTTGCTCTGGAATGTTCAGATCCATAGATGATATCCAAATGTGCAGCAACAGTGGACAACCTAATCAGTTGGTCTTCTCTGATGAAGGCATTCGCCATGTCGATGTGTGTATGATGTTGAAGGGTGACCAGATTGAGCTTTGTTGGTTACACTTGTTCTTCTCACACTAAACCTTTTTCACTTTCGTAGTGAGCCAACATCCCTCTGTACCTCTGGGAGGTTTCACTCCCATTTCCCAAAGAAATTAAACTCTGGTGTGTTGTACAACAAGGATGCAATTCTGCTGCAAAGAGTGTATGCTCATTTTATCTCAGCTTCAACTGGATTTATGGCAGAGCACTGCGCTGTGTGTGTTCCAACTACCCATAAGCCATCACCACAATGTTGTATCACGTCGGCTTCTATCCATTGTGGCTATCGCATAATCTTCAAATTGCCTTTACTTTGTCATTTACCCTGTGAAAATGCCAGGAAGGACAGGACAGGCATTCTGGCCAGGATAACTGAAGGATTCATATCTGGCCAGGAGGTCATAATGGAAGGACTGGGTAAACGGGCTTACCGGGGAGCACTTCATTCCCCCACATGACAGGTGGCAGTGTTCCTCAAGGCTGGTCCAGCTTAAGACACATGCAAGGTGGCATGGTAATTGGAGTCTATTCACATAGCACTGAGGGCACTGCCAGGTGAGGACTGCCTGTTTCCACACAACCCGGAAATGCTTTGGGCAAAGGACCAGAATCAGTTCCTAGGTTGACTTTAAAAAAAAAAAAAGCCCACCACCTCACTTTGATCAGTAAAAGTAGGGAGGCAGCAGCCAACATTCCTGGAGGATGACGGGGTGAATTTGTGCTGGGGTTCTTATGAAGAATGTGTTTTTGTCAAATAAACACTTTTATTTGAACCTGCAATTGTTTTGGGTATTACTGTGTCTGAGGTTTGGGGCTCAGTGGCCCCCTCTTGTGGTTACATATCATATTATATATTGTGTTTTAAAGTTTCTCATGACAGCAATATTAAATGTGTTGCTTTGTATTATACTCTACTCTACAATGCCCTCGACTAATAATAGCACCCTTAGTAAATAAATGTAAAATGGGCTTTGAAAAAAACTCTTTATTATTTATCCTCTTGATCATTCATGCGAAATATTAACAGAAATCTAGGTTTAACCAAAATAAAACAATTAACAGAATAATGAAATTGTTACCATAAGGTAAATATTTTTCTCAATGTTATATCTTAGAATACAGATCATTCAGCTCAACAAAGCACGGCAGTCCTATTTAATTCTTCTAAAAAATATATCAAGTTTTGCTTGATATAGAGCACAACTATATAAGTCAAGTTTTGAAAGTCCCTAAAGTCCTACTGTCAACCACACTACTTGGTCACTTATTTCAAGTGTCTGTGTTTCTCTGTGTAAATAAAAACGTCCTAATGTTTCCAACTGTGTCCCTGTGTTCTTGATGAACTCATTTTAAAGTCACAGTCTCGATCCACTGGACTAATTCCATTCATAATTTTAAACACTTCAGTAAGGTCACCACTTAATCTCCTTTTACTTAAACGGTAAAGGCTCAGCTCTTTAAATCTTTCCTCCTAATTCATCCCCTATAGCCTTGGAATCAGCCTTGTTGCTCCTCTTTGGACTTTTTCTAGTGCTGTTAATGTTCTTTTTGTAGCCTGGAGACCAAAACTGCACACAGGACTCCAGATGAGGCCTCACTAGTGTGTTATAAAGCTTGAGCAGAACCTCCTTGGACTTTTACTCCACACAACAAGACGCTATATAACCTGATATTCTGTTAGCCTTCTTAATGGCTTCTGAACACTGTCTGGCAGTTGATAGTGATGAGTCCAGTATGACTCCTAAATCCTTCTCATTAAGTGTACTCTCTATTTTTAGACCTCCCATTTCGTATTCAAACCTAACACTTTTACTCTTCCTACATTGACATTAAATTTCATCTGCCACAAACCTGCCCAAGTCCTTCTGTAATGATTTAATGGATTCCAAATTATCTGCCAATCCACCTACCTTGGTATCATCTACAAACTTGTATCTTCTTTTGCTTAAATTGTAAAGGCTCAGCTCTTTAAATTCTTCCTCCTCATTCATCCCCTGTAGCCATGGAATCTGCCTAGTCACTCTTCTATGGACCTTTTCTAGCCCGGAGACCAATGTACCACAATGTGCCCCTTCTTTTAATACTCTGTGCAGCTGCCATTTGTCTTTTCCTTTAACACTTAACAATGTTGCACAACTTGCAGCTAGGGATCTGATGCAATTCCTCCATACAGAATCTATGTAGATCCTTCAGATTTTGAGGTTCACATTTACAAACTTTCCTCCTCAACTCACCCTGCAGGTTTTCAATGGGGGTTAAGAGACTGGGATGGCCACTTCAAAAGCTTAACCTTGTGGGTAAAACCTCAACAACTGGGGACACTAAGATGTCACGGCTGCTGGGATCATCTTTAACCTTTACTTGTTTTATTGGGATTTGGGCCGCAAAGCTACACTTTCTATCTCCTTCAGGAACAGAATATGAGGCATGGGCTCAACTGGTGAGAGGATGACAGGCCCGTGTGGAAGAAAAGGCTTGAAGTATTTGCAGAGTGATAACAAAAGACTGATGTTTAGTACATTTGGGAAAGTGAAGTAGCCACTCCATGTAGAGTTAACCACTTGTATGGCAAAGATCGGGGGTGTATAAGGCTCTACTAGATTGTGTTTTCATTTGTACTTTCTATGATCTTGCATTGCCACTGCTCCCTATATAATAAAACACCATTTTGTTTGGCCTCCTTGGTGGTGATTTGGGTTCAGGAATTGCCTGAAGAACACCAAAGAGTTCACAGGAATTAAACGGCCACTCCAGGGTTCTGTTCTAAGATCAGCAGGTATGTTCAGCTGAAAATGACCCTGAGAACTCAACCAAGTTCCAGTTTAGTTGTGTAGCCACACCAATGTTTGCCTTGCAACAAATAATTGTGTGTTACATAGTCTGGGCACTTTGCTTTGTAATGGTGTGCACACTAAAAAGCATTATATAAAATACTAGCTGATTACCCAGTGGCTTCGCTCACTGAGTGCAAAGGAAAAAAATAAAATGTAGTATTTATAAAATAAGTTAAATAGTAAAACATTTTGATAAAAGAATTTGAAGAACATATAAGAAGCATATAAATTATTAAACAGAAAAACATTTCCATAAGATAATTTGAATGATATATAAGAAGTGTATAAATTATTAAACAGTAAAACATTAACACTTAAGAAGTAAAGATACATTGAGTACTACTGTAGTGGTTACGGGTAAACTACCTGCTTGACAACCTTGCACTACGTGCCTGTGATTTAAGAGAAAAAATATTCTGAGAAATGTGGACGCTGCCCTTCTGTGCGTAACGGGCAGAAGGTCCAAACAATTCCAATACTTTACATGAAGAGGTCGGTACATCTTCTTAGATGTAAACCCTCCATCTTCTTAAAAGAATTCATCACAAATGCAACCTTGAATGTTGTGGGGTTTTAATGACCCGAACTCACCTTAAGGGACAGTAAGCAGCCGTGCACCGTAATTTACCAAGAGTCACGCTTCGATGGCGCCGATTACACTCATTCGCAAAGATTTCCACTGTCCAAGGAGCCGACAGGGCACTTGAAGTGTCACAAACAGTGTGAGAAGAGAGAACGCCGCCTGAAACTGCAAAGCTGTCGACCCGGCAGAGCAGCCCGACATTTGGCGCCTTCCAGCGTCCACTTTGTTGTCACAACCCCTCGCCGCTGAAGGCATTCTTCTACAGCTCAGCGCAGTTAAAAAGTAGAAAGACGAAAATCTGTTTTCTTCATCTCTTCTATTATCAAGTACTGACAATTAAAAAAAAATTAGAAGGTGGCAGTTTCCGTGACAGTCACTTGGACGAATAAATAAAACTTCTCTGTCAGAATGCGCCTGGCGGCGGACGGCTCAGCGCTGGAGTCCAGAGAGGAGGGCTGGGAGAGGGCGATATGGGACACACTGAATAAATGATGAAAACCAGCAGCCAGTAAGAGGCACAAGGACAGAGTTTGGTAAGGCCTGCTTCAGAATGACGGCCTGTTTTAGATTTGTTAGGTCATCTCTGTCACTTCTCCAGTGGGACTGATAGTGAGGGCTAATCACTAAACCACACATTTCTTTTTTGAAAAATCCCACTTCTGCCTCCCCCACTACCCTGCCTTTTAGCCTTTTGAATCCAGGGCTAGATGACATATTGGCATTGCTCGGGTGCCTGCCTTTATTTAGATCTGAGATGTTAAGGAGAGCTGAAGGATGCCTTGCGTGTGACAAGCAAAGTAACCGACTGAACGCGCCCAATGACCGGTGCTGGTAGGATATTAAATTAGCTTTAAAGCAATTGAAGCATAATCATCCTAAATGTGCTTGTGCGAGCCAGATGACATTTACCTACCCAGACAAACAAAAGCATTAGCACTTTTCAGTAATTTAAATTATTACAGCCAAGTGCAGCAATACGGTAAACACCACTGACATTTCTATCATCAAAATGAATCTGCCATCATTTTCCAGTGTGCATCTGTTAAAGGGGGAAAAAAAAATCAGTCGTGTGAGCAAATGACAAGTAAGTGTAGCCTTTTCTCCTTTTTAATTTCAAATATGAAGCAATTCTATAATGGAGTCTAGAGAAGGCGAGTGCTCAGCATGACAAGGTGATGATTGCCAGGCTTAATCTTATGAAATTCTATCAGCAGGAGAATTTGTTGACCTTCTCGGCCACATTCAGGACAACATTTTCACACCTGAGCCAATGTGAAGAAAATTGCCCGATGGATTTGGAAACATTTAAAGGGGGTCTGCTTCGTACTATCAGTCCAAGTGCGTTCACACCCGGCCTCACAGCCCCCATGTCCCCTTCTCACCCTAATCACTGTAATTCTCCACTCATGGCAGAGACCAGCAATCAACTTTATGGATTTTAACTTAAGTAAAGCAGCATCCCCCTTTATATATGCTTATGAAGAATATGTGTCATTGGAAAACAGGAGCTGAACAAACATGGAAAAATGGACAAAGGAAAGAGAGTGACAGCACTCACTGCACTTCATCCTAGCCTGGCAGGGTCCTGTTTAATGTAACACTGCTGAATCACCACATGTGACACCAGCTGCCACCCTCCATAATTCAATTTCGAATTTCTGTCAGACTCTAGGCATGTATGGATGGGCAGCATCCCATTCTCCACTCTGATCTTCAACATAGTCACCCCCAGGATATTGTGCTGAACCTCCAGCTATGACTGTTTGGCCAGACCACCATTAAATAGTGGATGACACACAACAGAGAGCATAAATCTGCCACAGTGGTGCCAGGACAACAACCTCTCCTTTAATGTCAGTAAACCCAAGAAGCTGGTTTTACAACCTATTTAGATGGGTTTAGTTTTACACCAGGTGTTAGGGTATAGTGATTACCTCCGGAGGACCTCTGTAATTTTAGTCCCGTCTGAATCACTAATGTCAGTAACTTCGTGTTTACACATCCCTCTGTACTGACTATGTAGCCTTTTACCTTTTATAAAAAGTCTAAAAAAATAATCCCAGATTAAACTGGTCCTGTGTGAATCGATATTCCAGTAATTATTTGTCATTTCCCCCAGGATTTTAGAGATTATGGGGAGGAGCAATAGTTACGTAGCTATGACGCAGGAGTTTGTTTTGAGTTGACAACACTGCATAACTGTAGAAGGCACGCCAACCTCTGTTCTTTTTCCAGACATATCTCATCCCATGCAAACCTATTTTAAAAACTAACAAAATTGTGTAGTAACGATGACTTTACAGACATATGTCCTCAAAGCTTATCACTTCTGAATAGAATTATAGACTTCACAAAGCAAGAGAAAGTCCACAAGGACATTGATATCGGAGGGAATGTTGTGGATAGGGTGTGCTGGCTTTATTTGCACTGATGATCTAAAGTAGGCACAACATATCTTGGCCACTTGTCTAGAAGGGTTACCAACATCTTTAGATTCCTTGGGATTAATAAAGTATCTATCTATCTTCTCAGATGTCTGCAGAAGCTTGGAGGTCTGTATATAAGATCAGGAGTGCAGTGAAATCTGTCCTTGCTGGCCACACAACATCCTGGTATAGCACCTACTCAGTCCAGGGTTGTAGGGCACTACAGGGGGTGGTGAAGTACTACTAAAGAGTGCGGCAATCTCGCACATTCACTTTTCTCCCTTCCCATTCAGAACCATTAGCACTCACAGCACAAAATTCAGAGATAGTTATTAATCAACAGGCAATAAGCTGCTCATATTGACTACTGAATGAATGATAGTTTCTGTAGTATCAGTCATTAGATTCTATATTTAGTGTCCACGTTTTATTTGTTGAGTGTTGTTGCTGTACTACTAATGTTGCTAGTCTATGAGATATATGCAGTAAGAATCTCAGTCTGCTATGTTATACACCAGGGGTCTCCAACATGTCGCCCGTGAGCCTTTCCAAGAAGCCCGTCAAATGGGTTAATGAATCCTACATTAATTTGAAAATTTAGTCATATTAGGAGTGGGTGATACAAAAAATCATATCACGAGCCACAATCTGAATTGCCATCTATTGTTTCAATATGGCATACACTTAAGAGAATATCCAGACTCAAACTCATCAAGACCTAAGTAACACTTTATCAAACAAAGTTGAAATCAATTGTTCTCTTGTTTACTAGCTAAGCGGAGTTAAGGAACACGCCCCAAAGCTGGCGAGTGAGTAAATAAGGCCCCTCCCCTTGGCCCGCTGCCTTGATCTCGGATTCGCACAAAAAAAACAAAAAAACGGTGAAATATAGTGAAATGAGAGAAGTCGCAAAATCAACCGGAATGTTCAAGCAAATTATAGAAAAAACCCTGATCCAAATCCAAGTAGTTCTCATGTGAAAAGCGGGCAGACATACAGAGAGAGAGACATTGGATTTTATATATTAAATATTAGTAAACTTTCAAAATAATGTGCAGTTAAAGTCTCAACAGCATTCTCAGCATTTCTGGAGCTTAGTAGAGCCAGATATCTACAAAAATCTTCAGCAAGCAGCTCTGAAAATTTCTGCTTTGTTTGGGTCTCCATACCCCTGTGAGTCATGAATGTCATGAAATCAAAGTTGAGAACAAGACTGACAGACGAACATTGAAATGACTCCATAAGAGTGAACCTAAGTGACTACACTCTCTTGTTGACTCCATGCAGAGCCTGTCATCTGACTAACTAAACAACTGGAGTAAAGTGAAACAGTGACATGGAACAAAATGAAAAATGAATAAATCTGTGTATGTAGAATTTCATTGTTTTGTTTTGATAGCATTCATGTTTTAATTCAATAGTATGAGATACACTAGAAAATGCATACAGACATACAAAATGCATTTGCAGGTGAACTAAATTTTTTTTTTGTGATGTTTTAATGCAAAATTTGAGTTGTGGACACCAACAGTTTTGTCAATATTCAGTTTGAAATACGCTATGAGAATAAGTGTTAGAAAACATGAGTAGCTCTTGGCCATTTTCATTTTGTAAAAGTAGCTTACAGGGGAAAAAAAGGTTGGAGACCCTTGCTGACTGTTCAAATCATCCTTTATACACCTTTCAGTTCATTTAAAATGCTGCTGCAAGAATTATTACAAGAACTAAAAAGTACAATCACATAACCCAATATCTTAAGTCATATTTTTTATCAATAGGGAAAAATGTGATCTCAGTGATTTTGACCGTGGCATGATTGTTGTGCCAGAAAGGGTGGTTTGACTACTTCTGTAACTGCTGAACTTGTGGGATTTCCACACACAACACTTTCTAAGAGTAGAACAATAAACAAAAACAATCAAATGTGTGACAGTTCTGTAGATGTAAACACCTTGTTGCTTATAGAGGTCAGAGGAGAATGGCCACACTGACAGGATACAGTTTTCCAGTCTTCAGCTGTCTAGTCTTGGTGAGAATGTGCCTACTGGAGGCACAGTTTTCTGTTCTTGGATACAGGACTAGAACCCAGTGTGACCTTCTGCTATTAATTCCCATTCTCAAACATGGAGTGACCTTCTGCTGTTTTAGCCCGTCCTCCTCAAGGTTCAAAATGTTGTACATTCTGAGATGCTTTTCTGCTCATCACAGTTACCATAGCCTTTCTGGCTGTTACCACCCTGGCTGTCACAAAAGCCCACCAATTGACTGGCGAGTTATCATCATTAGTCATGCTGGTAGTCTTAGTGAGCCACAAAGTACTACAACTAAGTCATTGGTTGTGCCACACGATCAAAGTTCACAATGTGATTTTCAACAGCATGTTGTGATCTTCTTATGATTAACTAAAAAAAAAAAAACTCATTCTAATATTCCCTCTGTTGGTGCACCAATACAAACTGATTCATTCCAAGATTGTGGTATGGGGGACTCTGAATTTGATAAACCAGCATAGACAATGAATGGATTTCTCTTTGTTTGTTTGCATTGCCACCCCATCAAGAGTTTGTTCCTGTCTTGTGCTTGATTATGATGGGACAGGCTCCAAAACCCCATGACAATGAGCAGGATAAGCAACCAAGGAAAATCACTACATTTTATATCAACAGACTCTGGTATCGACAAAGACCCTAGTGAGAGTTAAAACAAGCCCATACAACCAAAAGGGTAAACTCCTCAGTCAAGGCCAAAGAGAAAAAAAAACATGAAACTTACTGTTTTGATGGAACTTCTTATCTTTTCCTTCCATTCGCTGCTGCTCAGCTCCACTGTGCAATGAATGTAACTTTCCCGATCGTATGACCCCAGGATAAATAACCTAAAGGAAAGAAAGAGAAAGAAGACAGAAACTCAAATAAGCTGCAGTCATGTAGACATGGACATGCCGGCATTTCCTCTCATCTGGTTTTCCACAAGTCAAGCAAGGCTTGAGGTTTCTTCTCTAAACATCTTCAAAGACCTGAACTAAATTTAAAAAAAAAAAACGTCAAAGTAAGCAGCCAGGACACCGATGCTTGGTGATGAAGAGAAAGAAAATATGTTTCAAAGTACAAGGGTGCACTTGTTGAGACAAATCATCTTTATAAAGTAAATGGAGCACACAGTCAGTGTCTTTAATGGGGCAAGGTGACTCCAAAGATGCTACACATAGCCCACCTTTTACCAGAGTACCTAAAGTTCAAAATGCACATCACTGATTGATTTCCTGATAACTCACAGCCTTCCCTACTCTGAACCCAAGTGTTCTGACTTCCTGTCTAGAGTGCACAAATCTCTTAGAAGCCCAATATCCTTTAATGTCAGCCTTTCTTGCTATCTCAACAACTGCCTACAAAAAACTCTGGGGTGAAACTCTGGTGCCACCACAGTACTGCTTTACGAGTGCAAAGGTGTGGTGTCAAACTCCTTGCTTAGGCTGAGTAGTCTGTGAGAAATTCAAGACACCCAATGTGGTCTGACTGGGGATTTTGGCATTGTGAAGCTTTGACCCGAGAGGTTTGGTGAACATCCAGGCAGTACTGTGGCGCCCCCTGCCTATAAGTCATTTTAGCTGCTCACCCTCATCTGATATTTTTCTCTTAGACCCTTGTAATGTACTGTACTGATTACTATTGCTTCTTTTATGCTGTATGTATGCGCATACATATTATGTAAAGGCAAAATGGTATAAAAGTGTTTACTGCACATTGGTCTACAAAAGTTTACTAGTAATAATCCCAGTTTCAAATGGAGAAGGTCACAGCTGCATCCCTGAAGTGGATAAGTGAATTAGAGGATGGATGTTTGCATGCAGTGGTGTATCATCATCCTTATCAATAATCAATATAACTTTAACAATTAATATTAATAATATATAATAAAGTGGATTCAGGGAAATATCAGACCCTGTCACTTTCTGCACAATTTATTGGGTTGTAGATTTAAATGGACACATTTGCCATTTTTGACCATCAATTTCCATTCAGTAATCCATAATGACAAAGTGAAAATGTGCTTTCTGAAAGGTCTGCAAATTTATTAAAAATCAAAAAACTGAAATCTCTCATTCACAGAATGTCACTTTTGCTCTTCACGTGACTCTATAGAGGTCCACTGAGAGCAAACAGAGAGGTTCCCTGCCCAGTGTTGGTTCCTGCGTCCTCCCTAATACTGTCATGTGACTGGATTAAGCAGGTTTGATAATGAAAGGGTGAATTATTTTGTTTATTTTTTTCTCATCTGTATTTATAAAATGAAACTGTGTGGAGTCCATCATTGGGTGTAATCTTTTCTGAAGTCCACAAGGGGGCAACAATGTCCAACCAACAATAGCAACAAGAAAGAGGGATGTTAAGGACCAGCACATCCCGTGATATGTGGTCCCTAAATGCATGATATGATCGCTACAGATAGTCTTACCACTGTACCATTGTGCCCATTTTAATAAATGGGCATTTTGCTGTGCTATTTATATTCAATATTCATGCTCATGCTTTTCCTAAATTTCAGATGCTGGAAAAATGGGCATCTGGTCACCTCATCTTACTCTGCTGTCACTTTAAACCATCGGGCCTGGTTTAGACAATGGAGGGGTGTAAAGCTTTGACAACACAAATAATATGCTTTTCTGCACTCAAAGCAGATGGCAGCAGGGCCCACATACAGTAAAATCACAGGGCTAGCACGGCTTTGTTTTGTGAAGCACTAGTGCCCTCTTGTGACCTATATATGAACACTCACATGTATATGAATACAAATCGGTGAATTAATCTGTAATCTCTTAAAAACTGGCAAGCTGTGCTACAGCAGTTTTTAACTGATATTTCATTTTGTTGATGTTATGTGATATTTCCTCATGGAGGTTTTCTAAACTCTTTCAAATATGCCCAGTGTAGAGATGTATCTCTCAGCATCCAATTGGGCTGCTTTCTGTGTGGATTATGCATGATCTCTGCCATGTTTTTGAGTTTCCTCCCAAAGTTCAAAGCATGGACCAGAAATTGGCACAAAGTGTAAACTATTAATGAAAACAGAAGAATAGCTGGGCAACTATACTCATGTGGCACTGGGTTATGAAAAGGAACATATACAGTACCTTTACAAAACTGCTTGTACATTATGTTGGTGGGGGTGACGGCAATTTAACATACAGTATGGCACTGAATCTATTGCATCTCTTATTGTCCAATAGACATTAGGATCAAACCCTGTGAAATTCGCAGCTGAACTTTTTTCTAAAATAATCGGGGAGGACTTTAAACCAGATTGAGATAGCAGCGGCTTACCGCATACGCAGATCGAATACCGTTAGCCCTAGATCTTTTATTATTCGCTTTGAAAGATTGTCATTTAAGCTAGAGGTGATGGCACTCCTCAGAAACAAGCAAGAGATTATATATGAAAACAACCCCATTCGTATCTTCCCTGACTTCTCTCCAGCAACTGCTACTAAACGCGCAGCCTTCTACAATATTAAACAGCGGTTAAGGCAAGCCAACGTCAAATACAGCCTCTTGTATCCGGCCAAACTGAAAGTGGAATTGCAGGGTCAATTCTATGTCTTCGCTAGCAAGGAAGAAGCAGAAAAGGAATTAAGAAAGCTGATCCCGGACTATTCTGATACATAATAGTGAGTCATGGCGTTAATGATATGGTAAGGATTAATAATCTACTGTCTGATCTATTTGTTTAAAATACGGGTTTTTATCATTATATATTCTCATTATTACTCATTATTACTAGGGTGCCATCTGTTTATGTTTTATTGTGCTCAATTACTTTTTTCTCTTTTCTTTCTTTTTTTTTTATCTAATTATTTTCTCTCTACCCTAAACGAGACTGTTCAACATCATACCCTTGGTTTATTGTTATTGCTATTATTGCATTAAGACTTATTATGCTTATTCTGGACACATTTTTAACACCATCCCCCGGGTTTATTATCTGGGTGTATTATCTTAATGCACTAAGATTGCTGAAGATTATATATATTCTAAGTGCACAGTTTTTTAGACTATATTGGTAATAGATATCTCTATTTTTAATCCTAAAGCGCTGCATGGGGCTTGTTTTGCTTTGGACGTGCTCTGTCTCTGGGTATGTCAGAGGACTGGGACTGTGTGAAGTGGGTTCTAGCCTCACTTGGGAGGCAAAAGGGAGGAGGGGGGGTGGGGGTAGGGGGTCTGGGAGAAGAAAGAGAAGGCTTGATCTATACCTAATCTATCCTTTAATCTTTATAATTATAACTACCAACGTAATAATAAGCTGCATGGCAACAACTCTAGGGAAATAGGAAATTAAGGCAAGCTGTCTCACTTCAGTTAAGACTATAAAATGACATCAAAAACTCAGAATCAATGTCTCCATGATGGGACAGTTAACTTTGTGACTGGAATGTTAAAGGCCTGAATCACGAATTAAAGAGAAAGAAAGTACTCTCTCACCTAACAGGTCTAAATGCTAAAATAGTATTTTTACAGGAGACCCACTTACTAAGCAAGGATCAGTTCCGGCTGCAAAAAGACTGGACTGGCCAAATGTTCCATTCTAGTTTTACAAAGAAAACTAGAGGTGTGGGAATTCTCATACATAGAACAGTACCATTTGTAGCATCAGATGTAGTATTGGATCCTGAAGGGAGATATGTAATGGTCATGGGAGACTTATCTAACTGTAAAATGATTTTGATAAATGTTTATTGATGATAAGGAATTTATACAAAATTTATTTGCATCCATTCCCAATCTGAACACTCATAAAGTTATAATGGCTGGGGACTTTAATTGTGTTCTAAATCCACTAGATAGGACTTTCCACAGGGGGAACGGCATCTAACACCGCAAAGATAATTACAAAGTTTATAACTGATCACAACTTATCAGACCCTGGAGGTTTTTAAACCCAAATTCAAGAACATATTCTTTCTACTCACCAGTACATCATTGCTACTCAAGGATTGATTACTTCTTTATAGACAATAACTTCTTGCCTATAATTAAATCTTGCAAATACATGCTATTGTTATTTCTGACCATGCACCTATGATCTTGGAGCTAAAGTTACTAAGCCCCATACACTCACCCCGCAGATGGCGTCTCAACCCGCTTCTATTAGCAGAGAGAATTGTACAGAATTTATATCCAAACAAATCAAATTCTTTCTAGAGACAAATACATCCTCCGAGATCTCTGCAGGAATACTCTGGGAAACTCTTAAGGCCTTCTTAAGAGGACAGATTATCTCATATCTTTCCCACAGAAATAAATTAGAAGCCAAGAAAGTAGCAGAGATAAAAGTGAAATTACTAAAATAGATGAAGAACATGCCAGACTACCAAGCGAGACTCTACATAGGAAAAGGCAGGCTCTACATTCAGAATTAAACCTCTTGACAACTAAAGAAACTGAACAACTAATTTATAAATCCAGACATCATTACTATGAACATGGAGAAAGCTAATAAGCTTTTAGCTCAACAAATTCACAAGCAAGAAGTCGCAACACAATCTCAGTAATCACCAACGAACGGAGATAAAATTGTCGACCACAAAAATATAATGCACACTTTCAGAGACTACTATAAATCCCTATATACTACTGAGTTTAAAGAAGACAATACACAATCTAATGCATTTCTGGATACATTACAGATACCACAAATAGACACTTTTAGTGTGGAGGAACTTGATAAACCTCTGGCGTTATCAGAATTACTAGATGCTATAAAGTCACTCCAAGGCGGGAAAGCAGCAGGCCCTGATGGCTACCCTGCAGAATTTTACAAGAAATTCTCTGCTCAGCTAGCTCCCTCCTATTTGCAACATTTACAGAAGCCAGAGATAACCAACTCTTCCTCAAACCTTTCGCCAAGCACTAATCACCTTTTTCCAAAACAAAATAAGGACTTATTACAATGTGCATCATACAGACCAATTTCACTTCTGAATAATGACGTTAAAATACTCTCTAAAATCATAGCTAGAAGGATGGAGAAAGTGCTCCCTCGGTAATATCACAACTGGATTTATTAGGGGACTTATCTTCAACGCCTGTTTAATGTAATATACTCACCAACTAAATCAAACACCCCAGAAATATTATTATCATTGGATGCAGAAAAAGCATTTGACATGATTGAATGGAAATACCTTTTTACTACATTGGAGAAGTTTGGGTTTGGCCCGAACATTTGTGCATGGATTAAATTACTGTATACTAACCCAGAAGCTTCAGTTTGCATCAACAACATTTGCTCAGACTACTTTAAACTAGAGCGTGGTACTAGACAAGGATGCCCCTTGTCACGCTACTGTTTGCAATTGCCATTGAACCACTGGCAATACATTGTCGAAATACTGATCAGATAAAGGGGATTATCAGAGAAGAAAAATTACATTATATGCAGATGATATGGTACTGTATACATCAGACCCAGAAAATTCTGTGCCTGCAGTCTTAACAGCACTCACAGAATTTCAAAAGATCTCTGGTCTCAGAATTAATCTGAATAAAAGTGTACTCTTTCCAGTGAATTCTCAAGCATATAATATTAGATTAGATACCCTACCTTTTATCATTGCAGATCAGTTTAAATACCTAGGGGTAAACATCACAAGTAAACATAAAGCTCTTTATCAACAAAATTTCGCCGTCTGCATGGAAAAAATTAAGCAAGACTTGCATAGATGGTCAACCCACACTAGCTGGAAGAATTAACACTGTTAAGATGAATATTCTTCCTAAGCTCCTTTTTTATTTCAAAGGAGTGGAAAGTAACAATGCAGAGAATTCACTCAAGCTCCATATGCGCAAAGCATACAATTATACAACTCAAAATTATATATCGAGCACATCTGTCTCGTCTAAAACTCTCCAAAATGTTTCCAGGGCATGATCCAACCTGCGAATGCTGCAACCAAGTCCCAGCCTCACTGGGTCACATGTTCTGGGCCTGCACCAAATTAACATTATTCTGGACCAAAATTTTGAATTACCTTTCAGACAGCCTTAGTCTCACAATCCCTCTTAATCCACTAACATCTGTGTTTGGGATTCTTCCAGATGGGTTTAAAGTGGAGAAAGACAAACAAATTGTGATTGCATTCACTACACTTTTGACACGCAGACTTATTCTGATCAACTGGAAGAACCCAAACTCTCCTCTTTTAAGTCTGTGGGAAACTGATGTGTTATACTATTTGAAATTGGAAAAAATCAAATACTCAGTTAGAGGATCCGTACAGACTTTTTTTCAAAACATTGCAGGATCTAATCAGTAATATTTTAAAATAAGCTCAAAGCACAGAGAATTTATTAATTTAGGTATGTTTACAAGCCTTACATTTCACGCCGTTTGCCTTGCTCTCTCTCTAAGGGGTGGGGATCGATTTGTCCTTAACTCAATTTTTTCTTTTTGTAAAAACTTGATTGATTTGTATGGATTGCAATAAAATAAATAAAAATAAAAAAAAAAAGAAATTAGGATCATAAAAACAAAACATTTATGATTTTATAAACTGGTACCCTGTCCAGGAGTTGTTTCTATCTTGAACTGGATATTGCCAAGTGTATCAGGGTCCCAAGAGGGTTTCAGTATGTTATTAAAAAAAATCATGACTATATTCACATTGGAAAAGTTTTTTTTCTGCCCTTCACACATACAGTACTCAATATAGGCACCGGCTGTGAACTGCAAGCAGAACTTCAGGGCTGTTAGTCAGACAGACTGACGTGTGGTGTTTTGATTGGTAAAGTTTGTGGCGATGTGTGATCTTTAAATAAAAGAGTCCTCACTGTGGGTGGAGGTGGACGAAGCTGGTTCAGTGGCCCCCGGAGGGTGGACGGTGGGACTGGCGAGCCCTCATTCAAGCGCAAATAGGCGTGGCACAAAAGTTCCTCATTAGCACTCCGGGTTTCTGTGATCGTGGTAACTGTGCTTGAATGAAGTATAAAAAAGGAACCTGAGCAAGAAAGATGGACAATACTAGAGAAAAGAAAGAAAGAAATAGTGATTAATCAGCCATGCGGTTTTCTTTCTTTCTTTCTTTCTTTCTCTTTCTTTCTCTTTCTTTTTCTTTCTTGTCTTGTGTCATGTATTGTACAGTATGACACCACCACCACGGATATAAAACATAAAGGCAAAAATCTGATAGAAAAATAACAACAAAGATATAACAAATCAGCCTGAGTGTAGTTTGGCAGAACCGTTAATCACTGAATGATGATGTGAAGGTGAAAGTACTCGGTGCACAGTATCACAGTATGTGTAATGTGGACTGGCACTGCAGTTTAGGGATTTCACACACACATTTCATTTAGTAAGTCGCTTCCATGGACAAGTGTAGCAAATCACCCATTTGTTCTTTTCTTTTTTGGAAAGCTTAATCAGTTGTAAATGGTTGATTCCCACTGCACTGCCCAATAACTGGTTAGCAGTAACTAAGTTACAGGTCATTGGTTGAATGAAATGTAACTATCTGTGAAACTGCCAGGTTTTACACTTTAAATGAACATGTTTGAGTGACATTAAGAAAAACAGCCCAAAATGAGGATTAATATTCAATCCATTCTTTTAATGCACAATAGATTTAAAAATAGCCCAATCTGGTGTGAAACCAGCACGTCTGGGAATTATGGCAATGGACTGGTGTCCTATCCACAGTTAGCCCCTGCCTTGAATCTAGTACAGCAGTTAAAGCTCCCCGGTGACCATGAATTGAATTAGGTGGAATTGAGAATGTTATTACAATCATTACTGCCACACTGGCCATTGTGGTCTGTGTCCAGTCTGAGATGTTGCTTTAGGCAGAGAGAACATCTCAGTTTTTGTGAGTTTTTGTTCAAACTTAATCGGTTGAAGTTGTAATGGTCTGAGGCTCTTTTGCTGGAGGCAGAGTTGGTGACTTGCACAGAATGACTGGCATTCTGAATCAAAAGGGTTACCACAATTTGGCTGTTATATCAACAAAAACGGGCTACTATTGTGAATCAAATATTTGAACAGATTTTTGTATACATAATGATTCCTTGACTTATTTTGTTTTAGTTGCCATTGTTTATTTGTTCTATGCCTTGAATTCATGAAACATCCTGCATTTCCATAAAAACTGAAAAAAGAATTTCCCCTTGGGATTAATAAAGTATCTATCTATCTAAAACAGAATTGTTTTAAAACTTTTGACCAGTAGTGTAAGGCAAAGCAAGCTGACCAAAACTGCAAAGGGAATTCTTTGTCAGGTTTTCAGGCTTCACTTAGTCAAGCCTGGAGCACCACCTAGTGGCAGCAGCATTTAAGACACCAATACCAACTTAAAAAATACAGGTGCTCCACAAATGATAAAAACATTTTTAAAGGAGAGAGACAGACAGACAGATATATCACGTGGAGAAATTTGGCTTTTTACAGAATTACTGTTATGAAAGTCCAAAGAAAACCCTCATTAGCTTATGGCGCACGATAGCAATGTCTAAATGTGTCCCAAAAGGTAGTAGATCTCAGATGTTTGGGGGTTATCAGGGGGTTGGTGCGGGGGGTGGGATTTAGAACGTACATGAATCATACTTAAACCTACAATACTTGACAGCTAACAGCTTCACCAACGCTTTGTTTGTCTGCGTGGTGTTATGTCATCAGTGTGAGCCTCTCCCAGTATTCATTGTGTTAACTGTTAGAGGAGAAGTTGTACTGGCAAAGTCTGAGCACTGATAGGTTTTCTGTTTTAAAATTTCAGCCAGTTAATAATAAACATTACCAGATAAAGGAGTTCAATTTGGTTCCATAACCCCTTCATGGTGGTTTGAGTGAAACGGTACATTGTGAGTCACAACGCAGAAGCTTCGGAGGTTAACCGGATTCAAAGCCAAAACGTAGCAGTACAATGCATGAGGCGGACACTGGTTACCAGAGGGATAACAAAGTCACAATGAGATCACAGTTGCTTTCTTTCCTCACTCATTCTGCTTGATAACTTTCATGTTTGTGTCGAAATTATTTGCCTTTTTCTGTAATTTTAAGACAAAAGGACAGAGATGAATAAGTCATGGCATATGAACTGTCATTTGCCCATGAGACGCAGTGGTAATCGTAATTCGAATGGTTGTAAGGCGCACAGGTTGTAAGCAGACAACTACCTATACAGTCAAATGAAAAAGTTTGGGAACCTCTCTCAGCCTGCATAATAATTGACTCTCCTTTCAACAAAAAAAAGATAACAGTGGTATGTCGTTCATTTCCTAGAAACATCTGAGTACTGGGGTGTTTTTAGTGAAGCAGTATTTAGTTGTATGAAATTAAATCAAATGTGAAAAACTGGCTGTGCACAAATGTGTGTCCTCTTGTCATTGTGCTGATTTGAATTCCTGTCACTGCTCAGTTCTGATTACCTGCAACACTAAATTGGTTGGACGAGCTCGTTAAGCCTTGAACTTCATAGACAGGTGTGTCCAATCATGAGTGGTAAAAGGTATTTAAGGTGGTCAATTGCAAGTTGTGCTTCCCTTTGACTCTGCTCTGAAGAGTGACAGACAGCATGGGATCCTCAAAGCAACTCTCAAAAAATCTGAAAACAAAGATTGTTCAGTCTCATGGTTTAGGGGAAGGCTACAAAAAGCAATCTCGGAGGTTTAAACTGTCAGTTTCAACTGTAAGGAATGGAATCAGGAAATGGAAGGCCACAGGCACAGTTGCTGTTAAACCCAGCAGGTCTGGCAGGCCAAGACAAATACGGGAGCGGCATATGCGCAGGATTGTGTGTTACAGACAACCCACAGATCACCTCTAAAGACCTGCAAGAACATTTCACTGCAGATGGTGTATCTGTACATCGTTCTACAATTCAGCACAATTTGCACAAAGAACATCTGTATGGCAGGGTGATGAGAAAGAAGCCCTTTCTGCACTCACGCCACAAACAGAGTCGCTTGTTGTATGCAAATGCTCAGTTAGACAAGCCAGATTCATTTTGGAACAAAGTGCTTTGGACTGATGAGACAAAAATTGAGTTATTTGGTCATAACAAAAAGCACTTTGCATGGCAGAAGAAGAACACCGCATTCCAAGAAAAACACCTGCTACCTACTGTCAAATTTGGTGGAGGTTCCATCATGCTGTGGGGCTGTGTGGCTAGTTCAGGGACTGGGGCCTTTGTTAAAGTCGAGGGTCAGATGAATTCAACTCAATATCAACAAATTCTTCAGGATAATGTTCAAGCATCAGTCACAAAGCTGAAGTTATGTAGGGGTTGGATATTCCAACAAGACAATGACCCAAAACACAGTTCAAAATCTAGAAAGGCATTCATGCAGAGGGAGAAGCACAATGTTCTGGAATGGCCGTCACAGTCCCCTGACTTGAATATCATCGAAAATATATGGGATGATTTGAAGCAGGCTGTCTATGCTCGGCAGCCATCAAATCTAACCTTTCTGGAGAGATTTTGTATGGAAGCATGGTGAAAAATACCTCCATCCAGAATCCAGACACTCATCAAAGGCTATAGGAGGCGTCTAGAGGCTGTTATATTTGAAAAAGGAGGCTCAACTAAGTATCGATGTAATATCTCTGTTGGGGTGGCCAAATTTATGTGCCTGTCTAATTTTGTTATGATGCATATTACATATTTTCTGTTAATCCAATCAACTTAATGTCATTGCTGAAATACTATTATTTCCATAAGGTGTGTCATATACAGTATTAAAAGGAAGTTGCTACTTTGAAAGCTCAGCCAATGATAAACAAAAATCCAAAGAATTAGGAGGGGTTCCCAAACTTTTTCATATGTAATTGTTTTCAGATAGGAGTGGAACAAAAATGCTGGCCAACAGCAAACAAAAGAAAAACGTCAAGTTATTTGTTTTGCATAATCCACATTGTCCAGTCATCCAATACATTACATTTTTTGTAAAATTTGGTTAAACAAACAGCTTCTGGGAAAAATATGTTGTGAATGAAAATGGAACATGCTCAGAGGCGAATGAGCATTTGAATTGTAGATCCGCCTCTTACTGTAACATTTCTGGAGTACCTTAGGATTGTTTAGTTGCGGTCTATGAAACCACATGGGTGACTCGAACTTCTGCATTTCAGATATGCACAAGTTCCTAGGCGTATTGTCTTTCAGATAACGTTTTCACTTGCTTTTGTTTAAATTTAAATTTGCAGTTGTACTTGTCTTTCAGTGAACTTTGCACTGTTTGTAATACATGAAACGTAATACAGAAAGAGAATAAGCTGTTACTGGGCCGGGCTTGTGACCAATGAATGAGGTTGGAGGTGGTTCTTCGATTTGAATAACTCTTTTTACACATTTCAAGCTGTTCTCACTTCATTTATAAAAGTGTTTTCCAGATTTTTTTTTTCTTTTTTAAATAATGGCTGTGCTACCCATTTAAGACGGGTTGAAATTCTAAGTAATCAACGATGACCTCAGTGTATTCAGCATTAAAGTCTGTACTACGCCATCTTTTGAAATGTATTTTGCAATGTATGCAGTAATAAAATGCAGTGCATTTTTCATTCCAACATATAGCACATCAAAAATGTGATTAAAAAACATGAAAGACGTGATTAAAGTGCACATTGCAGGCTTTAATTGAAGTGGATTTGCATATGTAGAAATGACAACACGTTTTCTACATGCCCATGGCACCATAATGTTTGGTAAAATTAGTGTCACAGGTGAGACATTACAAATAACATAACCTGGCACATGAGGCACACTCTGAATATATGATCAGGGCCCAAAAGATGGGCATCTACTCACAAGAAGGACAAAAACAGAAATAAGTGCGCCAACTCCAAAAAAACATCTCCAAAGGACATCTATATAGAAAAGACAGAGGCAGTCACAACACAATTTTGTTCTGAATTGCTTTTTTGAATGTTATGTTAATTTTTATTGCAGCTTTCAATAAGAATGGTCAACACTGTGAACCCCAATAGGCTGGTCGCTAAACAAGAGTCAAGCGAAAAGCCAGATATATGAGAACTTCAGATCATTTAGGCCAACTGCTTAGGCATTGGGGACCACACCCGCCTCTTATAAACACAGACATCCTTATTGGGGAGCACAACTGTCTCTTATAAACACACGTTTACTAATTCTCTCAAGTTAATCTTCCCTCTTAAATTACCCATTGCTTCCTGTGTGCATGGAGGACAACGTCCACAAACACATTTTCATTTACACTCCACTGTTTCACGTCAAAAACTTTCCATACAGTCAGAATTGTAACACGAGATAGGCATGGTGACGTGAGTACAGTGGAGATCTTTAAATTATCTCATGAAATTTTTAAAGAGTGTATTCTGGTTTCAGGAGACAAGTGCTCTGCAGCATTTCAGAGGTGAATCCTTGGAGCTTGCATGTCCATCAGGAACTAGTGAGCTGAGAAGATTAAAAACAATTGACCACTGCATATAGAAAAGACCATTTCCTGAGGTTTTGCACATGGGCTTTTCTCCACATTGGTTTTTATTGGATACAGCTCTTTCACAGAATGCTTCATATAGTAGCTGGGCAGCGTAATTAACCTAACCTGCACACTTCTGAGGATGTGGGAGGAAAACCAGGAAACATGAACACTCCCCACTGACCAAGACTAGGCATCCCATTTAAGCCCAAGATGCTGGATCAATGAGGCAGCACCTAACCACTGCCCACCTTGGGTTTATAAAGGATCCAAATTATTTGAAATTCAGCATTCTTGTCATATGCATTTTTTAAACAAAAAAAGAAATTAATTAACTGTTCAAAGGGAAAGTGCTCTCAAATTACAAATGTTGCTGCTTGGGACATTATAGACATAAAGTAAAACAAAACATGTCACCTTTTTTTACAGTCTGTTTCTGGACTGCTAAAGAATGACATCAGGTTATCTTCAGTAATGAGTCTTGCTTCTCTCTTGAAGCCGATGACTACCAAATTCACATAAGGAAACAATACAGACATTGTAGTGGGCTATATACTGGGATGAAAAACTCTTTTCCTGGTGTTTTAAAAATTAGTGAAAAATACATTTAAACATACAAAATGTGCAAATATGTACATGCAAAAGTAAGAAGGAAATGTGATTTTGTGCCAGTCTATTTTTTGTTGTTAAGGTAATGTCTTTGCATATGAAATACCGTGTTTCCCCGAAAATAAGACCTACTCCAAAAATAAGCCCTAGCATGATTTTCAGGCTGCTCTGTAATATAAACCCTATCCCAAAAATAAGCCCTAGTCAAGATCGTCAGCTGAAAAGTAAGGCTCCTAAGCCCAGGTTTATACTTCACGCAATGCGACACGTGTGCCTGAAACATCCATTAAATTCCGAGGACACTTTGCCACAATATCTCTGAAAAGGATGTAAAATGATTATATCCATCAATTCGGGGATGCGCTCATTCCAGCAGCATCGGTGCAAGACAGAAACAAACTTCCTGGACGGGGCACCAGCTCATTGCAAGGTGAACACAAGCACTCACATACACGAACGTTATTTTAGCTTCACCAAATCCCCAAACCTTCATTCATGTCTTTGGATGGAAAACTGAGCACACGGTGGAAACCCACCAGGAAAACATGCAATCTCCAGGCAGGGATCACAAGAGACGCGACTCCCTGCGAGACAGCAGCGCTACCGTGCCACCCCATATGTGTAACTATTAACAGTATTCATTATTTAAACAAGGTTAACGATTTATCTGCAAATGTAACATACATATTTTAATGTATTTCATCATGAAAGTGATATCAAGTATAAATCTAAGAATTCTAAATGTGCAGAGAGCTGGAATATTATAAATTTAATGTGTTTTGTGTGGTGATGCTGCTTGTCCTCTGCTGTCAGGTCAGGTGGAAGCCCCAGAAGCGTGTAGCGATTTAACAACTGGGTCGGTGTTAGAATGATGTTTATGACAGTCTACTTTAATGATAAAATAAACTACGATGTTAAAGTGGACATTTCGAGTTTAAAGCTGAAAATTCCACTTTAATCACAAAACAGACATTTTCATTACGCTATTTTTTTTCTCTGTGGCTCAAATACACTGCCGCACATTCTGATGGGCTTGGGAGCTCAGTGGTATGGATTTTTGACCATAAAGCTCACTTCTACATGAAAAATACAGTCAAAGGGGACACTGATGCAAAAAACTGGATGCACTGGTGTTGGGGGCTTCAAATTCAATTATAGATACTTCCTTTGAGGATTATTAGGGGAGTGAGACTTCACAATAATCAGTCAAGGTCATTCTCAGAGCAAATGCTTTGAGGCAGACCTACTTGTTGCTATTTTCCAAATGAATAAACATCTTTATGGAGTCAGTTATCTCCTCTCCTTTGCCAGATTCCTGATGTTGTAATGCACCACCAACCACACAACTGCCATCTCCCAGGTATCTCAACTTTGCTTGTATCTGACAGCACACATCCGAAACATTCTGGGGCAACAATTGAAGTCCATTTCACTGCCTCTGTAGAAAAGCAGTTGCATAATTGTTGGTTGGATGCGACACGTGACACCATCTGGTACTTGTATGACTTTATGACATAATGTAAAGCAGCCTAAATCACCAGTCGTGGGCAACTGTAGCTAATACTGAGGATACCCATATGCAACCCCATTCTGGACCAGTAAATCCTTCCTTGGCTAAGGGGACATAATGATCTATTACTCGTGTGTGTGTTAATCCTTATGCATGTAGTCTTCTTACAAAATGGACCTCTGCGACTTGGTGCAATGATAATTTTATTAAACTGAATGTATGGTCAATGATATATGTGGCTCTTTACAAAAGGACATTACAGTTCTGACATTATCAGACACTTCAGCTACTTGGTAATGACTACAGCTGTGACTATAGTGTCATTTGGCTTTTTATGATTATTCACATACTGTGTTTGTACAGTTATTACTTACTTATTCATGATTTGGTGTCTTTAGAACCCATGACTGGATATCTTGGACTCAAGTCTTTCTTACTTTTTACCCTTCACCACACCCTGCCCGCCTATTAGCCTGATAAAACTCTTTATGACCACAAACCACACTTCCATGAAGACAATAGCCTTAACTTGTCTCATGCCACCATGACTCTGAAAGTGTGTGCTAGCTGTTACCTCTGTCCACTTGGCCATAACTGCTAATGTATGCTCCTGCCTCGAACTGCATGTGTATTTTTACTGAGCTATTCGGTGCATATAAAAAGACAAGTACAAAGTTTTAACATTCTGTATGGGCCAGATCCTGAGGGGTCTGAAGCTCACATTACACAGTGTTTTATGTTTTAATGTTCCTTCATTGTATTTTTAAAGGCATGTCGTGCCCTGATCCTGGCCACTGAAAAGAATACAGTACTATACAAGAATAAACTGATTAAGTTTCAATTTTATTTAGTACCTTTTCACCAGAAGCTTTAGGAGGCAAAAAAACATTTAACATACCACATACCAAATCAACATTTTATATAGTGACTTTGTCGCAATAAATGGGGCCTATAGTATACCAAAATATCAAGAATATCCTTGAAAGTACACCAAAATATGCAAAAGTTATCTTATTTCTGGAAGATATTTGCATGTAAGCATAAGCATGGGGAGGAACTCAACAAACAAATTAAAGAGACAACCTGCAGTCTTTCTTTGTCAGGCGTTGTAGCAGGTCTACAGGGTGAGCTTTTTCATTGATTTGCAAGCCTAAGTACAACACTACATTCCCTAGCCAAGCCTCCCATCTGTCTCTCCGACACCTCTATCTACCGCCAGCCAAGCGTTTGTCACGGCCTTCCTTCTAACTCCCACTCAACTAACTTCAGAGCTGAGGGCAGCTACAAGTCCCATCCTAGGATCATTTACAGGTTCAGGTCAGTCAGGGCTACTTTTGAGCAGAAATGTGTTAAAATGGGCCCCCCAGAATGGTTCTGAGTGACATTCTATGGTGAATTCACAAGGTCTTCAGACCACAATGGAGGATCGGAGGAATCATCATGTAGAAGGGTCCTTTAATCACATTGGCTGGCCCAGAGCTGACTGAGCTTGGAAAAGCCAATAGGGGAAGGCAGCTTGATGGCCGAGGTTTCTAGGATTCTGAACAATTCCAAATCGTATTATGGGATATCATCTACTGTTGAGTTCTGCCCTGTATTTGTAATATTTCTATTGCACTATTATATTGTATTGAGGATTACTTGTGTTCTGTTCTGTGTATTGTATTGTATTTACCCCCTTTTTTGACACCCACTGCACATCCATCCTACCTGGAAAGGGGTCTCTCTTTGAACTGCCTTTCCCAAGGTTTCTTCCATTTTTTTCCCCTAATAGGGTTTCCTTGGGAGTTTTACCTTGTCTTCTTAGAAAGTCAAGGCTGGGGGGCTGTCAAAAGGCAGGACCTGTTAAAGCCCATTGCAGCACTCCTTGTGCGAAATTGGGCTATACAAAAATAAATTGTCTTGTATTGTATTTCACTTTTTTCACATTTTATGTTGCAGCTATGTGCTAAAATTGTTTAAATTTGCTTTTAACTCTTATCAAATGTAAGAGACAGCCGGCAGCTCAGCCTGAGAATGGAAGAATGGGGGAAGGCAGCAACTTTTGGACACTGCCTCCCCCAAGACACTAAAGCCGCTTTTCCACTGCATAGTATGGCACGACACGGTTCAGTACAGCTCACTTTTGTGGGGCTTTCCACTGGGAACAGTACCTGGTACCTGGTCCTTTTTTTAGTACCACCTCAGCCGAGGTTCCAAGCGTGCCGAACCGTTACCAAAATGTGACGTGTAAACTCTGCTGGTCACTGATTGGCCGGAGAAAATCGTCATTACTGCGTCACTGGCTATTCTTTTCTTTAAAGTTACACACACGCGGAAGTTTCGAAAGTTCTCCAGCCACTGAGTGTTTGTAAAACCGGGAACAATCACATCCCACCACTGTGAAGCACGGTTAAATGTCCAAACAGATGGTCTGTTGCGGCGACTTTTTTGCAAAATGTGGAAGATCTGTAATATACAGAATCAGCATTTTAATGTTACACTGGCAGTTAAGTTCATTTTATGCTTTGCAACAGTGATAAAAGTTAGCTAGTGATGTGCTTTTTTTAGATGCTTAACCTTGCGCGTCGTCGAGCTAAAGTGTTGTCGTTGTCTGCGTGTTGTTGTAAAAGTTCCACGGTGTCACGGCAGTAGAGGCGACGCAACTCTAACGACACGTGAATAATCCCACCCACTCTAAAGCGGTACTAAAGTGCAGTAGAAACGCAAACCAAGCCGAACTGAGCCGAACCAAGGTGAGCTGTACTGAACCGTGTCGTGCCGTACTATGCAGTGGAAAAGCGGCTTAAATGGCAACTCCCCTAGAGTGTAGCAGCGCCCTGGATTGCCACAGGGCATCCTGGGACTTAGAGTTTGGTATCTCAGCCCTGTTGGGTTCCATGGGTGCTGACAGGGGGTGCTATGGAAGATCCTGGAGAGTCATGCTTCCCTTATAGCACGTACTAGGAAGTCACGAGGATGGAAGCCCCAAAGTACTTCCAGGCTGATAAAAGAACCTGAATTCTCCATCTTGACCCGGAAGTGTGGCAAGTCGCGTGGGAGGAAGAACAGAAGCACTTCCATGTCAAGGACTATATAAAGGACTGCTGAAAACCTAGCAGGTGAGCCCAAGTCAGATGGAGGTGGACGAAGCTTGATGGGAGGTGTGGAGGAGAAAGGGAGAGAACATTTGTGTTAGTGTTGGAGTAGTTGTTTAATGAAGAGAATTATTAAAATAACTTCTTGGTGCTTTTACCTGGTGCCCTGAGTGTCTGTCTGTTGGGTTTAATGGGGCAACAGTGCCACCTAGCGTCCACACAAGCAACAATCAATACTCCAGGATGACAACATGAAAACAGGATTTTAGAAATTATTTACATCCATAATGGCAAACGTAGTACATCAACCAACTACTGCAAACTTATTAAAAATCAAAAAATTGAAATCTCAAATGGGCACAAGTATTCAGAACCTTTGCTCCTTAATAGTTAAAGCCCCTTTGGTGACGATTCCAAACTGGAGTCTTGTCGGGTCTGATTTAACCAGCATTGCGTACCTGGATTTGGTGATTGTCTTTAGACAAAATTGTCATTTTACTTTGCAGACCCCCTCAGACTAAGTCAGGCTGGATGAAGACCATCAGTGAACAGTTACTTTCAGGTCTCTTCAGAGATGCTTGACACAATCCAGTATCTAAAGCTCTGCATGCAATTTCAGCCTCATGGCTTGGTTTTTGCTAAACTGCGTGACCCTAAATAGACACAGGTGTCTCTTTTCAATCGTATCTAATCAACTGAATTGACCACAGGTGAACCCGAAACAAGGTGTGGAAACGTCTCAACAATGAGCAACAGAATGAAATGCACCTAAGCCAAATATCAAGAGTCACAGTTAAGTTATGAAGCTTTGCAAAAAAAATTCTAAAATCCTGTTTTCATTGGCTTTTGAGTGTTTCTTGATGAGGGGGAAAAAGGCTACAACAAAACAAAATGTGAAGGGGTCTGAATGCACTTTATTTATCTATATGTATATGAAATATATCTGTGCCTAAACTGTAAATAAATAAATAGTATTGTGGAAGTTAGAGGGCGCTGTTGACCCGTGAAACCCAACAGACAGATGCTCTGGACAAGTGTAGAAGCACTAAGCAGATTTTTAATCTTTTCTTTATCAATAGTGCCTCCAAAGCACCACATCCACCAAACATACAATAAACAATACAATAATCCTCTCCTTTTCTCCTCCCAGCAGCTCCATCACACTCACTCCCAACTCCAGCTCTCCTGCTAGGTCTCCCCTAGTCTTTTATATAGTCCTTGACCTGGAAGTGCTTCTGTCATTCCATCCATGTGATTCATCAGCACTTCCAGGTCAGATGGAGACTTGTATTTTCTTCAGTCCAGAAGTACTTCTGTCCTTCCATCCCCATGACTTGGGAGTACTTCCGGGCTATATGGGAAACAAAAATCCCCATGTCTCTCTGCAGCGTCACCCAGCATCACCCACGGTACCCAGCAGGGCTGTGAAGCCGAACTCCATCTCCCATAGTGCCCTGCGGGAATCCGGGGCACCGTTAAGCTGCAGGGAAGTTGCTATCTAGCATCCTGGGTGTCAGCTGGGTTGAGCTGCCGACTGTCCATAACAGTATGTATACATGAACATCTACGTAAAGACAAGGACTTCTGAAACAATGTGCTCTGCACAGATGAGGCAAAGATAGAGTTATTTGACCTCAGTACCAGAAGACACATTGAGCAAACAACAAAGACAGCATCTGACCAGAAGAACTTGATACCAACTGTTTAGAATGGCGGTGAAAATGTTCTGGTTTAGAGCTACTTTCCTGCATCAGGGCCAGGACAGCTCATCCTTATAGAATCCACTGGGGACTCTTCACTGTACCTGAGGGTGGTTGAGGATAATGTGAGGCCATGTGTCAGTAGAACTGCCCCTCAATGTAAACTGTACCTTGCAAGATGACAATAACAAAAAACATACCGGTAAATCTACAAAGGAATGGATGAAAAGAAAGAAACTTAGGGTTCTAGAATGGTCAAATTAAAGCTTGGATCTTAGTACCATCAAGATGTGTTGTGTGTGTGTGTGTGGTGGGTATTTGTTAAATGGGCTGTGTATGCAAGACATCCAACTAACATCACAATGACCTGAAGAATTTTGCATGGAGGAGTTGGGGAAATTTTCTCCCATTTGATGGGTGAGACTGCCCGACATTTACAGAAAACACAGACTTGGAGGAGCAACACCATCTATTACAGCAAGGGTGGGGGGGGGCTTACTTTTACCATAGATGGAAATTTCATATCTGGTATATATATATTTTTGCAGCTGGAGATCCACAAAGGGAGAAAATGAATCACGTAAGTAGTTTTTATTCCTGAGCTTTCAGCCCCTGGCAGGGGCCTTCATCAGAGGATAATGCTTAATGCTTAGACTTTCAAGAATCAAAGGCAATATATAGAAAAAAAATATTTTAGGATTAGGGGGGTGTTTGACAAGTCAGTGTGATCGGGTTTGGGGTCTAATTGGTTGTAAAGTTTTATTTATTATGAACATGTTCTTCTTAAGTTTGCATATGCTGAATTTATGTCCAAATGTCTGTTGATGCCATTCTCATTTGATAGCCAAGATTTGGCCAGCTCTCTGGCACTTTTAGTAATGGCCTTAAATCTTACTTGTACATTGTCCCAGTTAAATGTATGTCCTGTTGATTTACAGTGCATCCGGAAAGTATTCACAGCACATCACGTTTTCCACATTTTGTTATGTTGCAGCCTTATTCCAAAATGGATTAAATTCATTTTTTTCCTCAGAATTCTACAAACAACACCCCATAATGACAACGTGAAAAAAGTTAACTTGAGATTTTTGCAAATCTGGGGAAGGTTACAGAAAAATTTCTGCTGCTTTGAAGGTCCCAATGAGCACAGTGGCTTCCTTCATCCGTAAGTGGAAGAAGTTCGAAACCACCAGGACTCTTCCTAGAGCTGGCCGGCCATCTAAACTGAGCGATCGGGGGAGAAGGGCCTTAGTCATGGAGGTGACCAAGAACCCGGTGGTCACACTGTCAGAGCTCCAGAGGTCCTCTGTGGAGAGAGGAGAACCTTCCAGAAGGACAACCATCTCTGCAGTAATCCACCAGTCAGGCCTGTATGGTAGAGTGGCCAGACAGAAGCCACTCCTTAGTAAAAGGCACATGGCAGCCCGCCTGGAGTTTGCCAAGAGGCACCTAAAGGACACTCAGACCATGAGAAACAAAATTCTCTGGTCTGATGAGACAAAGATTGAACTCTTTGGTGTGAATGCCAGGCATCACATTTGGAGGAAACCAGGCACCGCTCATCACCAGGCCAATACCATCCCTACAGTGAAGCATGGTGGTAGCAGCATCATGCTGTCGGGATGTTTTTCAGCGGCAGGAACTGGGAGACTAGTCAGGATAAAGGTAACGATGACTGCAGCAATGTACAGAGACATCCTGGATGAAAACCTGCTCCAGAGCGCTCTTGACCTCAGACTGGGGCGACGGTTCATCTTTCAGCAGGACAACGACCCTAAGCACACAGCCAAGATATCAAAGGAGTGGCTTCAGGACAGCTCTGTGAATGTCCTTGAGTGGCCCAGCCAGAGCCCAGACTTGAATCCGATTGAACATCTCTGGAGAGATCTTAAAATGGCTGTGCACTGACACTTCCCATCCAACCTGATTGAGCTTGAGAGGTGCTGCCAAGAGGAATGGGTGAAACTGGCCAAGGATAGGTGTGCCAAGCTTGTGGCATCATATTCAAAAACACTTGAGGCTGTAATTGCTGCCAAAGGTGCATCAACAAAGTATTGAGCAAAGGCTGTGAATACTTATGTACATGTGATTTCTCAGTTTTTTTATTTTTAATAAATTTGCAAAAACCTGAAGTAAACTTTTTTCATGTTGTCATTATGGGGTGTTGTGTGTAGAATTCTGAGGAAAAAAATGAATTTAATCCATTTTGGAACAAGGCTGCAACATAAAATATGGAAAAAGTGATGCACTGTGAATACTTTCCGGATGCACTGCAGTAGGCGTATAGATCAGTGATCGTGAGTCCTTTCTTCTGACGGTGTTGCGATGCTCATGTATATGTGTTGCGATTACCGCTGGGCAAGAACTGTATGGAATGCTATAAACTGTGTTTCGTGTTTCTGCTGTCGATTTCTTGTTTTTAGCATTACAGAGGAACATGCACAGATTGTTTGTGGGTTTGTGTTCTATTCTGACGCCTGACTTGGCCAGAGCTCTGGAGTAAAAACTGCTTTATGATACGTGATTCATTTTCTCCCTTTGTGGCTCTCCAGCACCAAATGCAAACCGTATCACAGACCTTCTCTTCCATATATATATATATATATATATATATATATATATATATATATATATATATATATATGGCACACACACACTATAATATACAAATATACAGTATATGCCAGCACATACCACATGCAATTCAGAAACAGTAATCCACCTGAAGCTAAGCATGTTCAGGCCGAGCCAATAATTAGATGGGACACAAAACCAGAAAAAAGCTTGGGTTACTTCTGGAAGGGGTGTTGGTGAAGCTACCAGCAGTGCCTAACCTGTGATCTGAAGGTGGATCCCAATGTTCCAGTGCAGTGATGGGGACACTGTGCTGTAAAAATGATGCCATCCTGCGGATGAGATGTAAACTGGAGGTCCTGACTCTCTGTGGTCATTAAATATGCCTGAGCCTCCTTTGTAAAAAGTAGGGTGAATCCTGATGTAAAGGCTAAATTGCCCACCACAGCTTAGTCATTCTGCCCCCCTAATAGTCATTAACCTTTCTCTAATTGTCTCTCTCTCTCACTTCTCCACCAACTAATAGTTCATGTGTGGTGAGCATACTGGTGCAAAAAGGCTGTCATCCATGTGAGTGTTGCAAATTAGTGGTGGTTGAAGTGACTCCCCACTCACTATGTAAAATGCTTTGAGTAGTGAGAAAAGTACTATATAAATGTACATAATATTATTAACAACAACTACTATGATTATTATTATTTTTATTATTACTACTACTATATTATATATAGCAAGAGGGCGAACAACAGAGATGATGTGATATAACGTCTCAAGGCCATCAGGCCATAGTGCCCTTTGGTGGTCCATTAATCCAATGCATCTTTAGCCTTCTGAAAGTCTTAAATAACCAAGAGACTTAGGCAGCAGGCTTCCTCGATTTAAAAAGAAACAAATTGCATCTATTGAACTGGTATTGTGTGCTTATATCTAACAGGCCAGACAGAAACAGACAGCACCTGATTATTTCTTTAAAAGGACAGCAAGATCCCACTCTCAAGTTTGGACCACGTATCACCCCTTTTCTAACAGGAGGCCTTTTGCCCTTTTAAGAGCCTTTAGTGAATGGTTAGGCAGCTGTTGGTTTGCCTACTCTTGAGATTCTTAAGACTTTACTCTGATTTTGCCCAGTGCCACACTCCACTCTAGTTGTTATGCTCTGACCCTGTTGTCCTTCATATCTCCTATACTAGTGATGCTGCCCCTTGGTGATGCCCTTCTTCCTGTGCTGCCATGTTTGTATATTTTACTCCCTCCCTCGCTTAGGGTGATGCCCTATGCTGCACCAACTTTTTCTTGCTCATAATTTCTCGTTCCTGATTTCCATCCATCACAAGCTGTTCTAAACAGTTCTTCACATTTCATTCTTTATTTTTTGAATGTCCTTTCACAAAAGACTTTATGAGACGCAGAAGAGTGTAATACAAAGCAACACCTCACTACTAAATGACCAACAGGCTTTTAAACACGGGCACATCTTAGGCTCCACTCAATCCTTCAGACTCAAAGATCTGATGACAGACTTTACAAGCAGTGGGCTACCGCACGGTTTACATTATTAATAAATGGATGTTCCAGAATGAATTTTTCAGGCAGGCCATTTTCAGGATCTGAGCTGTTCATGCCAGTTTAACCCAGCCTTTCATTGAAAATCATTTGGCCATTAAGGGCACAAGATGACTGGTTTTAAACTTTAATGCTCCACAGCCGAAGCCAAAATGATCTGTGAGGAATAGGATATGGCCTCTAAGACAGCAGGCACAACGGTGCCTTTCAGGCTCTTTTACCAACCGTGGCAGCCATTGTCACAAATCAGATTTGGTTACATGGGCCCTTTGTGACGGGGCATAATTTGCTGCTTCTGGTTCTTATAGAAATGAAGCAGAAAACTGGCAGATTGTAATTTGATATGCAGCATTCAGCCACTCTCTTTATTTTTCTAAGCCCCGGCCTCTGCTCCCTGAATAAAATGTAAAAACGTCTACAGTCTTCTGCCTCTGCTTATGGTCTGTGACAGAATCTTGTCAGAGATGTTTATGACATTGTGAATGCAGAAGCAAAAAGGGACCAAAACATGGAAACTACAAACACAGCAAAAAGAAGAAGGTTAAAAAGCTCTATGGTCAACATGGCTTAAATTTGGACTGCTAGGAAATATGAAGGTTTATTCAGACTCTGCTCAACCTCTCACTAGACATTTTTAATAATCACTTTTCTCATGAACACAATGAGTGAGGCTTTTCTGCTTTAACAGCAGAGCAAAGAACCCTGCTATTCATCTGGACAGCTAGGCTAGGTCACTTCCACTGGATTTATTTTTAACACAACCTATCATTCTTAATCCAATTCAGGGTGCCTGGAAAGGCCGGGCAGAAAGCAGGAAACAGACACTCACATTAGGGCCCACTTGGAATTATCTATGAACCTAATCATTGTGGATGTGAGAGAAAATCCACGCAGACACAAGAAGAACATGTCAAACCCATACAGACTACCTTCAGGTATAGGGTGCAAACCCAGAACACCAGATCCTACTGCACCTCCATGCCACCCTAGTTCTATTAAATAACATTTAGCTGACTCTTTATGCAAAGAAACTTACTGATCACTAGTGCACAGTACTGCAGGATCTGTCTCTGCAATATTAGCACTGGCGGGTGAAAAGGTACAAAGTGAGGCAATGGCAGGGATTTTATATGATGCCACTCTGTAGGGAGAGCTTTAAAAGAAGCTTTATTTCTGGAATGTGAGGGCAGGGCTACACAGCAAGCGAGTCTTGAGGACTAAGCTGATAGTTGCATACAATTATATAGGGGCTACATCATTCATCTTCCAAGCTGAGCAGGGTCTTGGGGAAGTAGAAGTCTATCCCAGCCACACATGGGGTACAAGGCCTGAATGGGGTGCTAGTCTATCAGGTGGTTTACATTTGGTGTGCAGTTCTTATCATGCTTCTGCAAAGTGTATGATGTGCTACACATCGAGTGAACACTGGGAACCAAGTTAGTAGTCATTTAATATAGCGTCCGAACAGATATACACTACAACTCTTACCAATTTTTAAAAAAAGAGTATGTAAAAGGCAGACATAAACAGAAAGCAGTGATCTGTAAAGCTTTACCCATAGTTAATTGGGAATAGTACAAAGATATTTCATGTTTTATCTCCATCCATCTATCCATTTTCTGATGCTTGTCCAGCTCACGGTAGCAACAATGATGCTGAGGCATCTATTTTCTCTGCCACCTCCTCCAACTATTCCTGAGGAGATACTGTGGGCACTCCCAGGACAGGTAAAAGATATAATCTCTCCAGCATGTCCTGGATCTGTCCAGAGGTCTCCACCTCATGCCCAAAACACCTCTCCAGTGAGGCATATCCAGGTGGCTCCCTAGTCAGATGCCTAAACCACCTCAACTGCCCTGCTTTGTTTAAGTCAGAGGAGTAGCAGCTGTACTTTGAGCTTCTCCTTACACTATCTCTAACGGTGAGCCCAGAAACCCTGCTGCTTGTTTCCAAGATCTAGTTTTTTTGGCAACTACCCACTGTTTGTGACAATAAGTGAGGGTAGGAACAGAGATCAACCAGGGAATCGAGAGCTTTGCCTTTTGGCTCAGGCTCTCGCTACACTACTACTGATCAGTACAACGTATGCATGACTGCAGATGCTGCCCCAATCTACCAGTCGATCTTCCATTCCCTTCTTTCCGTACTCATAAAGAAAACCCCAAGATACTTAAACTCCATCCTTTTCCAGCTAAAAACCATGAGCTCAGACTTGGAAGTGCTGATCCTCATCCCAGATACTTTACATTCAGCTGCAATGGGTCCTAGTACATGTCTAAGGTCACAGCTCATAGGACCATGTTATCTGCAAACGGCAGAGATGCAATCCTTAGGCTATCAAACCGGACACCCTTCACTTCTTGACTGCATCTAGTGGTTCCATCTATAAAAGTTATAAAAAGAGTTGAGGACAAAGGGCAGCCTTGAATGAGGTCCACGAAACAAGTCTGACATAAAACATGGAGGAGCTCAAGTGGCCTGCACAGAGCTCTGACTTTCAGTTTATTAAACACCTTTGGGCTGAAATGGAACTTTTTGTCCAACAACCATACCCAACCTCATAAATGCTGTTCTGGTAGCATTAACACATTACTGCAAAAAGACTCCGACATCTTGTGGAAAGCCTTCAAAAAAGAGTAGAGGCTGTTAATGTTTTAAAAGTTGAGCCAACTCTATATTAATGCTCAAGATTTGTCTATAAAGCCCATACAAGCGTGATTGTCCATTGTCCACAAACCTGTGGCCATATATGTATTGCACATGCATTTTATCATACATGAAGCATAACCTTGGATCCCGAAATTGTTTTTCTTGGTGCTGGTCTTTTTTAATAGAATTTTGAGTCAATCGGGAAACAAATTTATTAAAAATGTTTTTTTAGTAGCTGCACCAGTAATTGTTTGCTTCATCCTCCATGTTTGGTTTTGAAATGTCACAAGACATATTTAAAGCAGGTAACCAAGACATATTCTTGAATAAACATCCAAGATGACTGTCTGGATGCAGGTGATGGAAACTGAATCAGAATCCAGTGCAACATACAAAAGTGGCCCGTGTCTGATCTCCATTGGGGGGTTTTTGAATACACAATGCGAGGTCTGAAAATTGAAAGTACACCTTATGAGAAAGATTTCGTAGTCATAGTGGACTAGACACTCTCAACTGCCAGACAGTGTTCAGAAGCCATTAATAAGGCTAACAGAATACCAGAATAGTGACTTAATGTGTGGAGTACAAGTCACAGGACGTTCTGCTCAAGCTTTATAACACACTGCTGAGGCTTCATCTGGAGTACTGGGTGCAGTTTTGGTCTTTGTGCTTCAGCAGATAAAATTTAATGTCAGTAAATGTAAAGAATTACACATAGGAAGTAAAAATGTTAGGTTTGAATACACAATGGGAGGTCTGAAAATCGACAGTACACCTTATGAGAAGGATTTAGGAGTCATAGTGGACTCTAAGCTATCAACTTCCAGACAGTGTTCAGAAGCCATTAAGAAGGGAAACACAATGTGAGGTTATATAGCATCTTGATGTGTGGAGTACAAGTCACAGGAGGTTCTGCTCAACCTTTATAATACACTGGTGAGACCTCATCTGGAGTACTGTAGGCAGTTTTGGTCTCCAGGCTACAAAAAGGACATAGCAGCACAAGAAAAGGTCCAGAGAAGAGAAACTAGGCTGAGTCCAGGGCTACAGGGGATGAGTTAGGAGGAAAGTTTAAAAGAGTTGAGCCTTTACAGTTTAAGCAAAAGAAGATTAAGAGGAGACCTGACTGAAGTGTTTAAAATTATGAAGGGAATTAGTCAGGTGGATCAAAACTGTGGCTTTAAAATTACTTCATCAAGAACACCAGGACACAGTTTGAAACTTGTTAATAGTAAATTTCACACAAACATTAGGAAGTTTTCCTTCATAAAGAGATCCACAGACACATGGAATAAGTAACCAAGTCCTGTGGGAGACAGTACGACTTTACAAACATTCAAAACTCAACTTGATGATATTTTGGAAGAATTAAGTGGATAGGACTGGTGAACTTCCTTGGGCTGAACAGCCTGTATTCATTGAGATTGTTCTGATGTGGAAAAACAAATCAGAATTATGTCAAATCAGAGTGGTAGTGCAAACGCAGCCCTTAAGCATAACAAAGGTTGCTGCAACAACTTGACAAGCTTTAACTACTATCACACGGTGAACTTGGGCATCTGAGCACCACCTGAAAGAATATGGCACACCACCCACCTGCTGCACTCCACCAAAGTGACTTTCAGACGCCCCTCCGTGAGCCCCGTGTCTTGGACAGTCAAGTCAAGCTCCACTGTGTCCTCTGTGGTCGGTTGAACTTGAAATGGGAAGAATGGCTTATATCTGGAAAGAAAAGGCACAAGACACAATGAGTTCAAGTGAGACTGCAGAAAAAGCAAAGCCCCCAGATATGTATAAGGTTCCAGCTCAAAACTTTATATGGTGCAGCAATTTAGTGGACATGGCCAGCTTAGACTGAACATGCTCTGTTTATGGCATCATGGTACTATTCAACTTTTTATATAGGGCTTGTCCTGTTAAAATTATGGTGGTTGAGCAGGTAGGACGAGGTATTTCTTTTTCCTGATACAGTATAGTAACTAGATAGTTACTAAATAGTTAGATTACCACACCATAAACCCTTAGGGCCAACCATTGTATCTAACCCTAGTGGGCTGAAACTAGGACTCCTCTAGCATCAGGCACCCACCCCTGAAAGCTGACCCAAGCACTTATACCGACTTCCCTCAATTTATTTGGGAGGAATATAGCACAGCCAACCTGCTTTTACAAAACCATTGCACCCACTGCTTACTCTTTTAGATAAAACCAACGGAGATCCTGCAATCTCTGACTTTCAAATCTACAAACTTAGATTTTAAATGGCACTCCATTTACTTATGAGCTCCAATGGCCCCCACTGCCAAGACTGGATTGTTTGTCTAGCGTACAAAAAGAAAAACTTGGTCTGCTAGTAGCCTTGAAGGCCCCATCCAGAATTTATTAATTTATCCCATTCTTTTACTTTTTATCCTACATCAAAGTGCCATAAATGTAGCTCTACTAGACTTGCACAAATACACAAGGAATTCACCGACTGTCCAACAGTCTAACATTTCTTTTGTATTTAGCATGCTGGTCTGCTTAGACAACTGAAGCATTGTTATCTTACTATAGTGGCACATGATGTTAATGATGCTTTATACAATAAAGATTATTACTTTATGACCACTGGAGAGAACAGACTATAAACTGCTTGGAAAATCAAACATTTTGACTTCACCACCAGAGTCTGCTGCTGCTACTCCACCAAACAAATGATCCGTCTTGTAATTCTTTCTTGCCTTTCCTTGTAAAAATACACTTTAAGGACAATGTTCACAAATCCTAGTGGGGAAGGAAAAATGATTTAACAACCCTGAATAAAACATTCTGCTAAACCCTCATTGTGATAAAGCTAAAGACAGCTCACTCATTTTTCAAACTCACTAAATGTTATTAGCTTGTTACAATCGCGTATACAGTGCATCTGGAAAGTATTCACAGCGCATCACTTTTTCCACATTTTGTTATGTTACAGCCTTATTCCAAAATGGATTAAATTAATTTTTTCCTCAGAATGCTACACACAACACCCCATAATGACAACATGAAAAAAGTTTACTTGAGTTTTTGCATATTTATTAAAAATAAAAAAATTGAGAAAGTACATGTACATAAGTATTCACAGCCTTTGCCATGAAGCTCAAAATTGAGTTCAGGTGCATCCTGTTTCCCCTGATCATCCTTGAGATGTTTCTGCGGCTTAATTGGAGTCCACCTGTGGTAAATTCAGTTGATGTGAAATGATTTGGAAAGGCAGACACCTGTCTATAGAAGGTCTCACACTTGACAGTTCATGTCAGAGCACAAACCAAGCATGAAGTCAAAGGAATTGTCTGTAGACCTCCGAGACAGGATTGTCTCGAGGAACAAATCTCGGGAAGGTTACAGAAAAATTTCTGCTGCTTTAAAGGTCCCAATGAGCACAGTGGCTTCCATCATCCGTAAGTGGAATAAGTTTAAACCAACAGGACTCTTCCTAGAGCTGGCCGGCCATCTAAACTGAGTGATCGGGGGAGAAGGGCCTTAGTCAGGGAGGTGACCAAGAACCTGAGTGACCTCCAGAGGTCCTCTGTGGAGAGAGGAGAACCTTCCAGAAAGACAACCATCTTTGCAGCAATCCACCAATCAGGCCTGTATGGTAGAGTGGCCAGACGGAAGCCACTCCTTAGTAAAAGGCACATGGCAGCCCGCCTGGAGTTTGCCAAAAGGCACCTGAAGGACTCTCAGACCATGAGAAACAAAATTCTCTGGTCTGATGAGACAAAGATTGAACTCTTTGGTGTGAATGCCAGGCGTCACATTTGGAGGAAACCAAGCACCGCTCATCACCAGGCCAATACCATCCCTACAGTGAATCATGGTGGTGGCAGCGTCATGCTGTGGGGGGCAGGAACTGGGAGACTAGTCAGGATAAAGGGAAAGATGACTGCAGCAATGTACAGAGACATCCTGGATGAAAACCTGCTCCAGAGCGCACTTGACCTCAGACTGGGACAACGGTTTCATCTTTCAGCAGAACAACGACCCTAAGCACACAGCCAAGATACCAAAGGAGTGGCTTCAGGACAACTCTGTGAATGTCTGTGAGTGGCCCAGCCAGAGCCCAGACTTGAATATCTCTGGAGAGATCTGAATATGGCTGTACACCGACGCTTCCTATCCAACCTGATGGAGCTTGAGAGGTGCTGCAAAGAGGAATGGGCGAAACTGGCCAAGGATAGGTGTGCCAAGCTTGTGGCATCATATTCAAAAAGACTTGAGGCTGTAATTGCTGCCAAAGGTGCATCGACAAAGTATTGAGCAAAGGCTGTGAATACTTATGTACATGTGATTTCTCAGTTTTTTTATTTTTAATAAATTTGCAAAAACCTCAAGTAAACCTTTTTCACGTTGTCATTATGGGGTGTTGTGTGTAGAATTCTGAGGAAAAAATGAATTTAATCCATTTTGGAATAAGGCTGTAACATAACAAAATGTGGAAAAAGTGATGCGCTGTGAATACTTTCCGGATACACTGTATATCTACCACAGAAATTCAGACAGCAACGAAACATGCTGTAAAACAATGCGCCCCCTAGTAGTGATGACTAAGTAGTGTATTGTTGGCTGAAAGATTACAATATATTAACATCCGTAGTGTTAGACCCAAGGGTCACTTGGGCTGTAAAAACAGTGCTAAAATCATTAGCTCTTAACGTCACTCGGACAACTGTATAGATTCAAGGATTACTCAGACTATAAAAGTGGCAACAGCATTAGTGCCGAAACGATATTGGCATGTCTTTCATAAGTGACAGGCCCGAGTGTTATCCGGGCAGCGGTGTAGACACAGCTTCTCTTAGCCTCATAATGGTGTCTCCTAAGAAACGATTTTCAGGTGTTGCATGATCTTGACAGTGATACAAGCAGTGATGATGAAGTGAATCAGTCTTTTGGCAGGGAAACTGAAGTGGATAGTGAAATCCAAAGTGATTCTGATGAATCTGAAAGTGACGCTCATGTCAATCACATGTGCCGTTCAAAAGCTGATCAGCCTGTAAAGAAAATCCGCAAAAAATCACGCTACTATTGTCCCAACTGTGACACTGGATTGTGTAATATACTGTGCTTCAAGATATACCACATAAGGGACACATTTTGACAATTTATACAATATTAGCATTAATTGTATTATTATTATTATTCATTATTATTATTACTTATATCATGCTTCAGGATATAGCACACCAGCGACACATTTAGACAATTTATACAATATCAGCATTAATTTTATTATTCCTTATTATTATTACTTATATCATTATTATACTCTCCATATTTCTGACTTTGTACTTTTAGTGTTTTACACATTATGCAGTAGAAAGATCAGATTTAATAAATATGTAATTTTAAACTCAAAAGATGCAACACTTTTCACGTGTTTTCGAGAAAAAAAGTAATAAAAAGGTTAAAAAGGCAACAAAGAGAAAGCCACGCATCCTAAGCATTAGATGTACCCCTAGTGAAGTTCAAAGCCTGAAAACAGGGAAATACAAATATAAAATCAGAAAGTCCTAAAAATAAAAATCTACAAAAAGCAATGTTCACTCCACACTCACCATTCAACAGGGTAGTGCTGACGTACTTCTGGTGAAATCTCAGCACGTTCAGACACTCTTTTTCTCCATATTGCAAATGTGATTTTTGTTTAGTGGCAAGAATGTCCGTGAAAAAGAAGTTTAAGCTTCAGCGTACAGAGAGCTCTACAACAGTTCAATGTAGTTTTGTACCTTTATGTTCAGCTTCTAGTAGGTACAACAATGTGCTTAGTTTCCATACACTGTGGAAACCCGATCTAAATGGATCGTCGCTATCCAGACAGGGAGCTTTACAGTTAGTCATCATACACAAGTTTGTAGTTGTCAATGTAAAAAACGAGGATTTTCACGAGTCACGGTATGAGACAGGGCAGTGACTGTTGAAGAAGGAAGTGGCCAGTAAATTGTTTGAATTGAATAATTTCTTCATTCCACTTTCAAGATCAGGGGTTTGGAAAAGGAGAAAGCGACCGACAGAGGACGACACATTGGACGAGGAGGAGGAGGGTGATAAATTCATCCAGGACCATGACTATGCTTCTGGTATGAATCCAGCAGTTGTTGACTTGGTGCTTGATGAAAACATGTCTCAAATAGAGGAAACAAACTGAGACGCAAACAATGAAAGAGCTGTTTGGCATTCACCGTTTTGCTGGCTCAGACAGAGACATTTGCTTTTTCATAAGATAAGATGTCCAGCAGATTCATGTTACTATGTGTTAGGCTTACATACATATTCACCTGTCCCTGAATAAAGTTTAACGATTGTAGGGTGGCATAGTGGTGCAGTGGTAGCGCTGATGCCTCGCAGTGAGGAGAAGCAGAGTCTGCAGGATAACTTACGCACAAACTATGAGGCTTTTTGATTTTCTTCACTGCTCTGTAGTACTGAGGCCTAATGGTAACCTCTTCTTTCTCTGAATCCTTATCTGAGACTGAATCTCACAAAGCTGTTAGGGAAATTGTAGCTGGGATTGACAGAGAGACATAAAGTTACCAGTATCACTATGTTAACCCTGGCATGTACACAAATATGTTAATATCTCCAGATCTTACCTTTGTGTTTGTGGATTTAGCTTGAAACATATAGTTTGAGGCCCTTCTTCATTTTAGCTCCTGACATATAGTACAATGTTTTGAGTAATGTGACTTATATCATTTATTGCTAAGTCTGGGCACATCTTGAAGCGAATGGGTGAAAAACGCTATAGCCAGTCTGTTTTGATTTCAGCGCGAACAATGTGAACTGCATGTGAAAGCTTGAAAACTGTTCAGAAAAACACTGGGTTGCTTATTTATTGAATACATAGATTTATTTATGGGATTATTTATCGAGAAGAAAAAGCACTGCACTTCCTAACTGTACTTAATGGGGCACCTTTGAATTAAAGCACTGTGTGTGGCCTCATTTACTGCAGCCCATCCCTTGGTTACATTACCAGGTGATACGGGTTTAAGTAGCTCCCAAAATGGTCTCCTGGAGGGTGGAGCCGAATTGCACAGCCCCATACTGGTGGCAGCGGTGGGATGGGCCCAATACAGTGAGGAGCAAAGTATAATAGGTTTATGATGTCATTAGTGTGGCCAGTACAGAGTACAGTGAAATTCTTATTTTATTACGTGCAAATCAACATGCAACACGTCTCTAGTCTCCAGTGTCATGATTAGTGGTTCTCGGGCTAAAAGATCTTCGCAGGTAGTTGGAAGGTTGCCAGTTTGAATGCCGGCAGTGCCAGAAGGGGCCTTAAAGCAATGCCTTAACTTGCCATTGCTTCAGGGGATCTGTAAAAAAAAATAGCTAACCCTGTGTTCTGGCCTGAAATTTCTTTCTCCTTATCATTGTGTCTCTGGAGAGTAAGTTGGGTATGCGAAAAATGGCAAATAAAGTGATTCATCATTTTTGGAACTACCTTGAGATGTCCATCTTCCTTACCTTAAATAACCATATTACTTCAATAATAATCTACTGTAAACAGTATAAGGCAATGCTCCTCTCCCCATGATGGAAATATCAAACTATGTATTAAAAACATGTCTACAGGGTCCTTATTCTCATGTACACAAAGTAAGTGTTTCTGTGTAAATTCTTACTTTCGTGTATTAATCAACATGTGATACTCTCACCACTCTATGGGGACAAGATTAGTGAATACTTACTACTACCTGACCTCAAAACTTTGTCTGACCTGGCTTTCCTCCAATTGGAAAAACCAAAAAAAAAAAAAAGATGGAAAAAATTGTATCATAAATGTTGTACATCCCCTTGGATAAAGACATCAGCCAAAATAAGTAAACGTAATGTAATGAAAAGAAAAATATAACTCACAATCATTATTTCAGTTCAATTCACCCCAAATGTGTTCACTGGGGTTGAAGTCAGGGCCCTGTGCAGGCCACTCGAGTTCCTCCATGTCTTTACAGTTCTTTGCTTTAAGCACAGGGGCAAAGTCATGCTAAAACTGAAAAGGGCCATCACAAACTGTTGCACGCAACTGTTTAGATGTCTGTGTATGCTGTAACATCAAGGGGACCCTTCATTGAAACCAAGGGGCCTAGCCTAAACCCTGCCATGATTCTAACCCAAACTTTTATAGTAGGCACTATGCAGTCTAGAAGCTAGCGTTCTCCTGGCATCCACCAATCCCAGATAGTAAAGTG
>NC_053154.1:321460570-321475570 GCF_016835505.1 Polypterus senegalus
CAGAGGGTTTGTTTCATTGGCATTAGCAGGCTGTATAAAAAAAGAGTGGTTTCGCTGTAACAGAAGTGGCTGATGCTACGCCAGGGGACAAGACACATCACAAATAGTCACAATATACAAATTATCTATGGAAATGGTGGCTGAACCTCAGACAGCTATTATTTCTTAACATACTTAAATGACAAAGTGGCACCATAAGTAGTTTGGGTTCAAATCAAGACTTTCTTTCTAGAGTCTGAACTTTTTGTCTGCATGTGATTTTTTCCCCCTCTGGTTATTTCTGATTTAATTCTACATTCTAAAGAAAGCTTGTAGGGTAAAAAGACATTTCTACATTGGCCCAGTATGAATGAGTGTGCCCTGTGACAGACATGGCAACCTGTTCAGCATCGGTTCCAATACCTTGCACCCAATGTTCGGCATGTATATGATTATGTATATACTGTATGGGAACACCTGGGGGAGAATGTGCAATCTGAACACAGCCTGTGCCTGGGCTACGTTCAAACTCAGGAGGACACTGCACCACACACCTGCTCCGCTCTTATTATTTGCACATTTTCTTGCCCATAATGACCCCCCTGTCCTTGGGATATCTTTGAGACCTTATTAAGCAAATTCCAGCCTGGTTTGATATTTTTAGAACTGTTGTTGCTTTATCATCCTGCAGCCTGGCTTCCTTGGCTGTTTGCTTGTGATTAATAATTGACACACACCGTTGGCATTAAGCAACAGATTTCTGTCCTAGAACTGGTGGTAGATGAAGAGTGCGTTTATGGTGCACAGGATTATCCCAGATTAAATGGTTAATAAGATCGATGTGAAGGTTGATGGAATGGAAATGACAGGCCCAGTGGCTCTTGTATCTCCTATTTCCAAACTAATAATCGTTACTGTTTGTTAATAAGCATACGTACAACTGGTAGTTGGGAGGGGTTTGTGCATTAAAAATCCATGTATTTTTCTGTTGTGGGGTCACAGGGAGCCAAAATCTGCCCTGGCAGCATGTTCGTCAAGGCTGGAATGAGACTTTCAGGGTGTGCTCAGGCCTTACCAGGCAGATTTAAATTATCACATAAATAGGACACATCTCCCCTTCCTCCATGGAACGCTTTTATCTTTGGACTTCATTTTTTATTTCCAGCTGCCTATCCTGCCACTAAATGTCTCTGTGTATTTTTTTTGAGTCAATGGGCTGGGACACCGTTTAGTTAATGAGCAAAGACTTTGATAATTATGTAAAACGGTAATTAACCAGAATTAAGCCATTCATTACTGCAGTCAAGTACTGTGCAGTCCACAGAGCTTAAAATGTGGCAAATGTTGTAATCCTCATCCAATCTGCCACTTGAACCTTGAATGACAGTTTTTGTATCTTTCTAGAATTGTCACTATTGAATACTTCATGTCGGACTTTGTTAATTACAGTAGCTACAAATATCAAATATAATTAACCAGACATTTTGTGCCGTCATGTAAACCTTCAATCGCTCCAACTATACACACACATACACGCAGACATGGATAAATCTGTTAGTCTACTTATGACTCGCTGAAAAAGTGCCGTGTGCCTCCTGAAAAGTGAAAAAATGAAAAGCAATTGTCCCCTGTGTACCAACATGCCTTTAATATGTCATCAAGCAAAGCAAAACCAGAGTGACAAGAGATCAAGTTTTGCTTATTCTACAAAGACACATTTGTTGGGGCCCCTAGAAAAGATCACAAATAACTGGACCTGAGTGATTTTTGAAACTCGCTGTTTTTTTTTTTTAAATCATATCACACACGTCTCAAATTATGCAGTCAGTCATTCAGCCGATATAAATGGAGAAAAGTCGTCACTCTCCTGTTTGGTGTCATCAATTTTCCCACAGTGAACATGGGCCAGAGAAAGCAAAGGAGAGAGCTGACTGGGGAGATCACAAAGAAAATTGCAGACAAGCATGTTAAAGGCAAAGGCTAGAAGACCATCTTCGAAGCAGCTTGATGTTCATGTGACAACAGTTTAAAATATTATTAAGAAGTTTAAGGTCTATGGGACTGTAGCCAATCTCCCTGGATGTGGCCATAAGAAGAAAACCAACCACAGAATGGACAGGAGGACAGTGAGAATGGTAAACAAAAAGCCAAGGACAACTTCCAAAGAGATACCATACCAGCTGAACTCCAAGTTCAAAGTCCATTAGTGTCTGATCACACCCTCCGCCGCTTTTCTGAGTGACAGTGGGCTCAACAGAAAAAGACCCAGAAGGACAGACTAGAATTTTCTAGAATGTATCTTGACAGGCCACAATGCCTCTGGGAGAACGTCCTTTTGGACAGAGGAGACAAAACCGGAGCTTTTTGGCAAGTCACATCAGCTCTGTGTCTACTGACGAAAAAAATGAAGTTTTCAAAGAAAAGAACTCCAGACCTACTGCAAAACATGGAGAAGGCTTGGTGATGTTTTGGTTCTGCTTTGCTGCATCTGGCACGGGTTGCTTTGAGTGCAGGGGACAATGAAATCTCAAGACCATCAAGACATTCTGGAGCGACACATCCTGCCTAGTGTCAGAAAGCTCTGTGTCAGTTGCAAATCATGGATCCTCCAACAGGATAAGGAGCCAAAACACACAGCGATAAAGTACCCAAGAATGGCTAAGAAGAAAACATTGCACTATTCTGTGGCCTGAATCAATCGAATATCTATGGAAAAGAACATAAACATGCAGTTTGAAACGCGACAAAAGCTGAAGCAGTTTGCTCAGGGAGAGTGAGCCAAAACAACCTGTGGGCAGGTGCGGAAATATCATTGACAGCTCCATGAATTGCTTGCTTGCAGTGACTGCAAACACAAAACGTTGTGCAACAAAACATTATGTTAAGGATCCCATCATATTTTGTCTACACTATTTTTATTTATTTTAAATTTTCTGTTGAATCAATCTGATTTTTGTTAAATACAGAATAAACAATGATGGATGCCAGTTACTTTTGTCAGTTTCAAGTTATTTCAGTGACAATTGCGGGCTCTTCTTTTTTCATGGAGGGGTACCAACAAATATGTCTACATTTACACACACACACAGACAGACACAGGAATTCAAAATTCTAGAATTACCCAGGTAGACATTGATACTTTTATTTAATTGAGGTACTAAATTGATTTAATAATACAGGTTGAGTATCCCTAATTCGCAATTCCAAAATCTAAAACTTTCTGAGTGCTGACATGACAGCACAAGTGAAACATTCCATGCTCTTTCATAAAACTGTACTTGGATTCAAGCATGAAAATATGCTTATGTCAAAAAGTGGATGTGAATAACATGGAGATTTAAAATTAATTTCTTCTGTTAGAGTAGAGGGGAGTTCCCACATGAAGCTAAGAGTGCCATGCCGAAGCAACAAAATACAGTTGACAAGCTTTTCCCCAGTGAAGCGATATCATTAACACCTGCATTCAAAAATGGTGCATGTCATCATTAAAATTTACAGATTACTTGTGCGTTAAAGGACTATCACTGATTATGTATAACAAAAGCAGCTTCATTTTTGCTGGGTGCCCATATTGCAACACAGGTTCTTTACATTGTAATTAGGAAAACCGGACACTGCTGCTAAGTGCTTTTTTATGTTGCCAAAAACGTGTTATGTTTTATGTATATGGACCCCCAGCATACATAAAATGGATGTAGTGCTTCGTCAGTCAGTTTAAGGCTTCCAGAACAGCAGGAATGACCGAATGAAGCTTGAAAGAGATTTTCCTGACCTTTTAAATCACATATTAATCAAATTACTAGGACAGCAATTTTTCACTTAATAAATACAGCAAAAGATAGACCTCTTATAACATTGCAAGATGCTGAGAAATTAGTTCACGCTTTTGTTTTCAGTAGACTAGATTACTGTAATGCTCTCCTCTCAGGACCACCCAAAAAAGACATCAATCGTTTGCAACGAGTGCAGAACGCAGCTGCCAGAATCTTAACTAGGAAACGAAAATCTGAACACATCTCTCCGGTTTTGATGTCACTACACTGGTTACCTGTGTCATTTAGAATTGATTTTAAAATTCTGCTTATGGTTTACAAAGCCTTAAATAATCTCACTCCATCCTATATTTCAGAATGGCTGCCACCTTTCACTCCAAATCATAACCTTAGATCTGCAAAGGAGTGTCTGCTCAGAATTCTAAGAACTAAACTTAAAAGAAGTGGTGAGGCGGCCTTCTGCTGTTATGCACCTAAAATCTGGAATAGCTTACCCGTAGAAATTTGCCAGGTTAATACGGTGGAGCACATTAAAAAACTGCTAGAAACACATTACTTTAACATGGCTTTCTCATAGCTTCATTTTAGTTTAATCCTGATACTCTGTATATGCATTTAATTATCATTATCATTCAGGGTAGCATGTCCACATGACCGTCATCATCATATTCTTCCATGAGAAACCTGAATACAATGAAGACTGATTGTGAGGTCATTTATGTTAGGTAGAATGTCTAGAGGGGGCTGGGTGGACTTGTGGCCTTGGAACCCCTGCAGATTTTATTTTTTTTTCTGCCCTCCCTGGCCATCAGACCTTACTTTTATTCAATGTTAATTAGTATTGCCTACTTTTATTTTTTTATATATTTTGTCTTTTTTCTATTAATCCTGTAAAGCACTTTGAGCTATATCATTTGTATGAAAATGTGCTATAAAAATAAATGTTATTGTTGTTTTGGCTGGTCCCCTGCGAAGTGACACCAGGTAGCTGATATAAACTGATAAATAACAAGGCAATGTGGCGCAGTGGTTAAGGCTTTGGACCTCAAATCCTGAGTTTGTGGGTTTAGATCTCTCCACTGACACTGGGTGACCCTGAGCAAGTCACTTCACCTGCCTGGAAAAAGAAAAGAAATGCAAACAAATGTATCTCAAATGTTGTAAGTGACTTTGGATAAAGGCGTCAGCCAAATACATAAATGTCAATGAATAACCAAAAAAAGTTCTTCAGTGCAAATACTTAACAAATACTGAAATATGGTCTGTGCATCATATTCAAACACTTTTGAGGCGTGATAGGTTTGTCACGTCAAAGCACATTATAATAATGACTCAGTGATAAAAAAAATAATCATATGTGTGAGTTGTCATTTAGCTGGTTTGGCTGCATTTCTTACTTGACCACATGTGTCCCCAAGATAATCAAAATGTGAAAAAATCTGAAACACTTCTAGTCCCAGGCAATTCCGATTAGGGATAATCAACCTTTACAGCCAAGACAATACTAGTGTTTTTAATGGCTATAACTGCTTTAAATAAATTATTTATAGCTTATTATTCACATATGAATGCAAAGGTCCACTTTCAGTAACCATCATTCCTGACTCCTAATCGTAAAATCTCTTGGCTTACAGGGCTCTAGAGTGCGACCTAATATCTCAATGGTGCGACTAAAAAAAATCAAAGGTTGCACCGGTGCGACCTGCCGTTCGAGGGGGGAAAAAAGAAATTCCGTGACTCTTAAAGTCTCCCTGTTGTTCAACAACAGACACACATTAGGCCCATATCGCCATATAGTGGTCTAAACCAATCAGAGATAGTGAAGGCCGAGATGATAATTAAGTTTAACGTTGCCTACAATATTGCAAAAGATGAACTTCCCTTCACTAAATTCAAGTCCAAAAATAATTCTTATGAAGAAAAATGGCTTGAACGTAAACCCGACGTACAGCAATGATGTCGCGTGCGCCCAATTTATAGGAGTCACCGCAGATACATTGACAAAAAAGACGTCTGTGCAAATTGCGAACAGTGTGTACATGGCATTCCTGATCGACGGAGACACAGATATCGCCACAAAGGAATGCGTCATTGTGTACGGTCGTATCTTGCGGAGAAGACGACCGGTGAATATACTTATTGGACACATTGAGGTCGAGCATGCTCATGCCCAAGTCTGGAAGATTTTGATGCTAGAGAGAGTGTGGCCAGCTGGTTTAGTCAAGGCCAAAGATCAAGAAGGCCAAACTACAGGAGTTGGCCATCCGAGGGGAATGTGACTGCAATGGAGGATAGTCCATAAGACATTGAGCCATGAGATGTTCAGTTTGAAGCCCTTAAAACACTTAATTTAGATTTTCTTTTTAGTTAATTTATCTTGAGATTTTTTAAGTTTAAATTTCAGCTCAGTAAAGCACTTTAAGCACCAACACTTTTTCAGTAAGTTACCTTTCTTGTAGAATTGTGATTGCCTTCAAATAAAGAACTTTATATTGACCAGATTGTTAGTTAATCATTTACAAGTCAATATTGCCTATATGGACAGCGATTAAAAAAAAAAAAAAAAACTTGTAAAACTGTGGTGTTAAATGTGATGCGGTTGAAAATTTGGGTGCACCTAACTTTTGTGCTGGTGCACCTAAGAAAAAAAGTTAGGCGCACCAGTGCAACCAGTGCAAAAAGTTAGTCTAGAGCCCTAGCTTACTCATAATTAATTACTAATTAATTATTAGAGAAATCTTAGTAATTGTGCACAGCTGGAACCTGCTATTCTGTTCACTTTAGCAAAGCAAGTACATTGTCCATCCTTGGGCTGCAAGGTACAAGTACATCTAAAGGTCAATTCTGGGTCCAAAAATGGCCAAAACAAAAAGGCTTCCTTAACAAACAGATCAGTATGTTGGTGTTTTGCACAACGAAGGTTATTTCATGACACAGACTGACAAAAAAAAAAAACTACATTTCACATAAAGGTGTCCAATACAGTCTTGATGGAAACACAGCAAAGTGGAATAATTAGGACTGAAAAAGCACAACTGCCTTACAGGTCCTCATTACATGCCAACTACCAGTGTCATCTGCAGCAGTGAAAAGAAAGGGTTAAAATAGGGAAAAGAACAAGACTTTGGATGGTGGACGTCTGGATGATTCCCAACTTTTGCCCATTTAAACCTTTTCTATTTGCTAGTTTCAGATGTGATTTTTTCACTAGATCTCTGTCTCCAAGGCCAGCATCCCAGAGTTGCTTTTATATAGAAAAAGAGCTTTGCATTCACATGTGAATAATAAATAAAAAAAAAACAGTAATTTCAAGCACTAATGGCCATTAGAAACACTAGTAATGTTTTGGCTTCAGTTTTAAATCAATTTAAGGTGATCGCGATTGAAACAGAAAAAGGCAATTTCTACCAAAAACATGAAAATTTCTTTGAAATTTCAAACATTTCAATGCTAGAGTGTACAAGACTGTGCAGGAGATATTAAGGTACTACAAAGGCCCTTGGTAAATTAGAAAGTTCTCAAAAGGCACATTAGAAAAAAATAAAATTGACAGAAAGATAAAAACAGGCACTATATCAAATAATAAGGCAGACAGAGATCAATATTGAAAGGCACTACAGGAGATTCCCCCATATATACGGGTGATACGTTCCAAGACGTGTGGATGCCTCATTTACATACACATCTTTTATAAAGTCTAATTCATAAACTACGCACAGCATGTCAGGTCAGTTTGGGGGGCATGCACTGGTACAGCCCGTTGCCACACCCACCACCCAACAAAACAGCTTGGAAATCCTGGTTGGCAACCCCCCAGGCAGACACGTGGTCCAGTCCCATCCTCCAGAAATGACCCTCTATCTGCAGTAGCCAGGTGTTATGTGGGTGTCCCCTTGGCCAGGTCCAAGCACTAGGTTCCTCATTAGTGAGCCAGATCACCCTCGGGGAATCATGCCACATGGCCATAGTGCCGTAACTGACACTACCCTCAACCACTTATTCGAAACAAAGTCAAACCAGCAGTACCCAAGGATTCTCTGAAGGAGTCCAGCCTTCATCTCATGTCACTGGAAAGCATACATGTCTCGCAACCATATAGCAAGGAAGCACCAGAACTCTGAAGACTTGGACCTTCATCCTTTTGCATAGATATCAAGAGCGCCACACACCCCTTTCCAGCAACCTCATGAGCCCCCCCATGCACTCCCAATCCATCTACTGACTTCATAGGAAGAGTCACCAGAGACATGAATGTCACTGCCGCGGTAAGTAAACCTCACAATGAGGTCAACACTCTCTCCGCAGACAGACACACTGCTGATGGTTGTGCCCAAGAGGTCATTAAAGGTCTGGATCTTGTTTTTTATCAGGACACTCGCAGGTCCAGACACTCAGACTCCTCACTCAGTCTCTCGAGAACCTCAATCAGAGCCTCTATTGACTTGGCAAAGATCACAGCATCGTCAGCAAAGTCAAGATTAATGAATCTTACTTCACCAATAGATGCCCCACAGCCGCTGGACCCCACGACCCTGACCAACACCCAGTCCATACAAGCATTGAACAGAGTAGGAGCAAAAACAGACCCCTGACAAACCCCAGAATCAACTGGGAAAAATGCAGAGATCCTGCAATCACTCTGAACAGCACTCACAGTACCAGTGTACAGGCCGGCAATGATATCTAGCAACCTTGAGGAAATCTCGTGAAGTCTCAGGATGTCCCCACAGGGCAGTATGACATTACCAATATAAAATAATAATAAAATATAATGTACATTGTTATACTTGTGCGTTCTCTCTCTCTCAAATGAACAGGATTCTGATATTTTAGGGTTAACTCTCAAGGGATGATAGAGAAATGAAAAATATCAGTCAGATGTGGTTCAAACCCTCCAAATGCTGAAGACTAATAAAACCCCTGGACCTGAAGCCATCTTACCAGTTGTATTGAAAGAAATGAAAGATGACATCTATAAACTCTTAACAGGCATAATCCAGCAGTCACTTCAGAAAGAATTACACTACTCTAGGACTGAAAATTTGAAAATGTGATTCCAGTCTTCAAGAAGGGAGATAAACATGCAAAATTATGGAAACTATAATAAGAAATTGATAAGAAAATTAACTAAATGAAAATAATATTCTAAATACTAAGCAGCACAGATTTATGAAAGGAAGGTCCTGCCAACCAATCTTTTAGACTTTTTTGAAGAAGCAACCAGAAAAGTTGACCAAAACAAAGCCTATGACATAATTTATGTAGACTTTCAAAAAGCCTTTGCTCGACTCCCACACCATAGATTAATTCTGAAACTAGAAGCTGTAGGCATCAGAGGTAACTTACAAAACTGGATCTCTAGTTGGTTAACTGGCAGGACAGAAAGAGTACAGATAAGAGGAGAATGGAGTGGAGAACCTCAGAGGCCTGTCCTTGGACTGTTACTTTTTCTGATTTATATTAATGACACTAATTTTGATACAGTTAGTGAATTTGCCAAATTCGCACATGACACTAAAATTGGAGGGATGGCAGACACTGACAGGGAAGCAAAAAGAATTCTAAGGGAACCAGAAAAGCTTCAGAACTGGGCACACATGTAAAAATGCATTATAATGTAGAAAACTGCAAAGTGCTACACAAAGGAACATCAATTATAAATACAAGATTTGAGACAATGACCTACAGGAAGCAACCTCTGAAAAGAATTTAGAGGTTTCTGTTGATGCAACATTTTCATTGACTAAGCAATGCACAGAATTAACAAATAAAGGAAAATGTTAAGTAATACCATCAAAAACACTGAATTTAAGTCAAGGAACGTTATGCTCAAACTACTGTATATGATACACTAGCGAGACCACATCTGGAGTCCTGTGTGCAGTTCTGGTCACAACAGTACAAGAAAGACAAAGTTTGAAGCTGTGCAGAGGAGAGCAACCAAGTGCATCATGGGAGTTCAGGATATGTCCTATTGTGACTGAATCAGAGAATTAAAACCCGTTTAGTCTCAAGCAGAAGAGACTGCATGGTGACCTAATAAAATATCTAAAATACTTAAAGGCACTGATTAAGAAGATCTGAATTCTTTCGACTTAAGGGTGAATCACATACTCGAGGATTTATCAGTGGAAATTAAGGAGAATATCGGCTAAACAAATGGGCTTGATGATCTGAATGGCCTACTTTCCGTTTGTCAAATTTCTTATGTTCTATATTCTTGTACACACAATGCATATCATTATCTTTTAAAAAATATCTTAGCCTATTGTGAGAGCACACACTGACCTCTCCATTCTTCAATGTTTTAACTGATAGGAAAAACTTCAAGGTTTCTCTTGGGCTCTGAAAAACTGCCGGTATGTGAACTTTCAGCATTACTACATGTGCTTTGGTGCTACTATTAAGCACAATTAATGGTTACTTTCACAATAACACTGTGATAACATAAAAACAAATACAGACAGAAAGAACAAGAGAGACTAAATTGTGGTTTATACTATACTAATACTGGTTATACTGATATGCCTGTGTGGTGAAAATGACATCAGACACATAGGTACCTTCCCACGTGCTGCACCCAGAATCGTTTATTTCTGGAATTATCCATTTTAATATTTTCGGGCCACAACAAATCGTTGATAACTGAAACCGTTGAAACTGAATCCGTGGATATGGAGGTTCTACTGTATATAAAACAGGACAGACAGAAAGATAAGTAATAGATCAGGACAAAAAAGGAAGATAATCAAAAACACTATATAAAAGAGGGCTGACAAAAAGATAATGAAAGGCACCATACAATTTATTAGGACAACCAAAAAGGAATATTACGAAAAGTGCTTGATAAAATAAGGAAAACAGAGGGATAATGGAAGGCATTACAGTGTAAGAATGTCTGTCTGTCTATCACTCTTGAACGGCTCAGCCAGTTTTCATGAAATGTAGCACATATCAGATCAGAATCAGTTTATTGCTAGCATATGAAACATACGAGAATTGACTTTGGTTAAGTCAAAAACATGGGATATAAGACAATAACACAAGACAACACAATTTCAACCACCATTAAACTGACACTCTGCAATCCACTATACAAATACAACATTTCTTGAACAGAACATTTACAGTGCAAACTTCAACAGTTATCTAAATAGAAAAACTATACAAAATAATATAGATATCAAATAGTACAAGTTGAGCAAGTATGAAGTACGAACTGACAAACAGCACAGTTAACCAGTTATATGTTGCAAAATGTACAGTGGAAGCGAAGGTCTGTACAGTATATCTGTCTTGGTCCTGGTCAGAGTGTAAGCTACTTTTTCTGCGATTCAGGGAGCATTCTTTGAGAAATCTTACAATGTGACACTTGCTTATTTTTACATTTTGAGTCTCAAATCAAGGATGCATATAAACAGATTTACATGAAGGTTTAGGGATATATTACAGGTGGACCTTATTAAAAAGTACCTCAGTACTGCCCCAGGAGTGAAGTCACACATTTGACAGTCAAACAGGTCTCTGCTTAAATAACTCCAGAAAAATGAAAAAAATAAATTATTAAAGTTGCTAAATATGCATTAAAGACACACAAAGTGTCAGAAGATTATTGTGAGAAGAACAGAGGCAGGAGATGACTTTTAGGTCAGACACAGAAGAAAGTGACTGAATCAGGTGAGCAAAAACCACAAGGACAAGATAAAGTTATTGTTCAAATTCAAAATGTGGCCATAAGAAAACTTCAAGAAAAAATTTTTTACACTGGGGTCTGCTTAAAGACAAAACTAACCATCACAATGAAGTTCAAAAGACTGAAGTACCCAAAGAGGGATCTGGACAAGTGGTTAGATCACCCTGTTGATAAATCACATCCTATGAAGTCAATGCCATGACAAAATGTGGTCCTGAGACCGACTTCCAAATGTTGTCACGGTAAATTAAAAAACTTGAACAGTAGCAACAATAAAAAGATGAGTTTTTCAAAAAGAAATGTGACTTTGAATCTACATGTACAAAATCTCTTAAATAGGCAAAAAAATATCTATATATATAATTCACTAAGGCAAGACACCCATGGAAAGCACGCTGGAAGGGGCATGGATTCACTAAGCTGCCGACAAATAAGACACCTATGGCGCACGCAGGAAGGAGCCACACCCACCAACTCCAAGACCATTGGATACGACGACAACTTGACTGTTCATAGAGGCATATTTCTCACAGAGGTGAATCACCATATGCAGCGTGTAAAACGGTTTGCGAGGGGTATCCCATGGGATCCTTAAAACAATCCTTTACAACTGAGGTTAAAACACAATGAAGTGAGCAGTCTTTAAAAGCCGAGTTTTCGGTTACAACGCATGACCGCATGCACCATAGCAAACTTTTTTACACACTACATACAGCAATTTGCGCTACTACCGTGGTCGGGTGTCTTGGTGGATTATATATAGAAAAGCAGCCAAAACCGCACAGAGCAATGAAAAGTCTACGTGAGTCACAGGTGCATGTGGACTGTGCAAAGATGACAGCGACTCAAGTGACGAGTTGGAGGTAGGCACATGAGCAGGCAGGGTGCAATGGCGGTCTGCCAGTTTTCAGTCACGTACGATTGTGTGTTGGTGCATTCCGTGTATTGTTACAATGTTGCTTTTCTTGCTGATTTATTACTTTACCGATTTTTCAAATGTTAATTTCCGTCCTGTGCTTAAAAATCATTAAAAAACCGGCCTAATTATGTGGCGTATGGTACGCCGCGGGTTGGCTAGTATATGTATAAAACACAAATGCATTCTGACCCCCCCAAAGGTCATGCAAAAAGGCACCCCTCAAGGATTAAGAAAGTATATCAAAATCCAAAAAAAACAAATATTACATAAAAAGGACAGTGAAAGCCATCAAATAAAATATCATAGACAAAAAAAATAAAAAGAACTAAGTAAAACACAAAAACAAACATGATGAAAGCTGACATATAAAATTGGACAGAATAGTAATAAAAAACACAATATAAAATAGAACCAACATAAAGAATAACTCAAGGCACTCTCTGAGATATTCAAAAAGATGATGAAAGGCACTGTGTAAATTATTAGGAAAAACAGAAAAACATACAATGAAAGGCAATACATTAAGGAGAAAAATACACTGAAAGATACGACGACAAACTGAAAGACGGATAATGAATGTCATTCTACAAAAAATTGAACAGATGGAAAGTAAAATGTACTACAGTGGCATGTAAAATTATTCAATCTCCTTGAAAGTCGTCGTAACTTTCTGCATGACAAAAAATTTGTACACATACAGGATTTCACCATTCAGTATTTTTAATGTGAGCTCTTATGCTGTAACAATACATTTCCGAAGTTCAAAGTGGTGTATTTTCTGTTGAAATTTAACTGAAGAAAAAAAAAAACTCAAAAGTTCTTAAGTATTTAATCTCATCAGAACCTTTCAGAAAACTTTTCATCAGAAAATGGAAGATTCATCACATCACCAGACTCATCAGAACAGACCGTCTCTCAAAACTAAACATCACAGCGAGACATTGACTGGAGAATGAGCCCACTAAAAACCCAACCATCACTCTTAGAAGTCTGCAGTGCTCTTTGGCTGAAACTGGAGTGAAGGTACAGGGGTCCATAATTTCAAGAGCTCTCCATAAAAGTAGCTTCTATGGGAGTGGAGCAAGAAATAAGCGATTCCTTACGAAGGTCCAGATAAAAGCATGTTTGGCATTTGCTACAAACCATGATAGATAGTAACTTTTTGGCCAGATGTCAAAGAGGTATGTGTAGCGCAAAATTAACACTGCCCAAGCCCCAAGAAACACCATACCTTTGGTGAAATATGGTGGTGGCAGCAGCATGCAATGGGGATGCAATTTGTGTGCTGGGACTGTGAATGGACACAAATATCACACAATATTGCAGGAGAACGTTCCAGTCTGTTGTGAACCAATGGCTCGAGAGAAGATTCATCTTTCAACATGACAAGGACCCTCAGCATAAGGCCAAAGTGACACTGGAGTAGATCAGACACAGAAAGGTGAATGCTTTGGAATGGCCGAGTCAAAGCCTTGATCTGAAACCCTATTGAGACTCTGTTGCACTGTTTGAAAACGGCTGCCCAGAGTGCCATCACTGTTAACCTAGAGGGTTTCTAGAAAACTGGAACTTATTTACATACCCAAAAGAATGAAGGCTGTTACTGCAGCAAAAGGGTTCTTGACAAAGTATGAATGTCTAAGGCTTGAGTATTTATGCAATCACTGACTTTGGAGTTGTTGTTCTTCAGTTAAATGTCTACAGAAAATAGTTTATTTGGACTTTGGAAATGTATTTGTTACAGCATAACAGTTCACATTAAAAATAATTAATGGCTAAATATGTGTACAAATCTTTCAGGACAATTGAACACTTTTGCACTCCACTGTATATAAAACAGAACTGATAAGAGTGATGGGCAAGAGAAGTGCATTTACATTCCCGATTATACACAGAAACGCAGTTCCTAAAATGCCATGTAAGCCCTTATTCCAGTTAGAGAAATCGAGTTACTGCTCTCTGAGAAACCTGATTAGCATCACGAGTAACCCAGTTACGTGGCCATGTAAACCCTTAACGAGGTTACAGTTAAGGATTTTGTAGTCTGTGTGTGTCTGTTGCACTCTGTTTGCCTGTGCATGTGTTAGCATTTCTCATGCTTTCAGTAGCCACAGGTAGCAGAGTCTACAAGATAAATTTCCTGAGGTAATGTGTTAAAAAATAATGTGCCTTACATAGTCTGATTACTTTATAAAGTAACGAGTAATCTAACACAATACTTATTTTAATTAAGTAAAAATAGCTGCGTTATTATTATTATTATTATTCCAGCAGCACTGGGTATAAGGCAAGAAGCACACGTACCGGTATGTTGGTCCATTACAGGGCTCAATCACACAGCTAAGCAGAAAAGAATGCAAGCTACATGCAGTTTGGTTTGCTATTGATATGTTGTGTGATAGGTGACACAACAGCCAGTGTGCATACTGTAAATCATCGGCATCTATGGTTGAAGAAGTAAAAAGTAGATGAATGTGATTTACAAGGTACATGACATAAACATATTTATGAAACTTTTGACTTCTAAGAATTATTAAGAAAATGACCACAGGCGTCATGCTTCATTTCATTTTCACAGCAGCTGATGATGATGATGATGTTTAACTCTTTTTCCCAGTTTAATAGCATTGGAGTGT